>NC_134483.1:368530018-368739346 GCF_040206685.1 Ascaphus truei
CATCTCCTGCCCCGCGGGCTGTCCCGCGGTGACAGGGGGAAGCGGGAACCTGAGGGACATCCTCGCTCCCATCTCCTGCCCCGCGGGCTGTCACACGGTGACAGGGGGAAGCGGGGACCTGAGGGACAGTCACGGGGGGAGCGCTGGGGAAAGGAGAACACCCCTGCTAACATCTCCATAACTGCGGGCAGCGGGAGTGCCGGGGACAGGGCGTAAGGCACAAATAGTACTTACTGTGTCCTCCATGGGGAAAAAAATGGCCGCTCGTTGGGGGCGCCAATAAGCTGTCAGGTAGGGGGATTTTTTATTTTATTTTCCAGCGCGAGCAGTGAAAATTTCCGCGCGAGCAGGGAAATTTAAAAAAACAAACACATGTGCTGCTTGGGCCAATATTTACTCGCCCGGAGGTTAAATCCCCTCGCCCCGGGCGTGTGAATGTATATGATTGTCGAACACTGTATATATATATATTGTTGATAATAATAAATTGTTTAGAGAAAAAAACTTGATTGAGTTCCACTTGCAGAATTTGCATATTGTCTTCAATTTGACTAGAATTTGCAATAACATGGCAACTTCTATTTAATTAAATAATACACACATACTGTACATATCTATATATATTCTGTTCGGCTTACTAACATTCACAACACATCCTAATTAATAATATGCCTTGTGTTCTCACTACATTCATTATCATTATATGTATAAAAATATAAGTTTTGC
The DNA here is from genome assembly GCF_040206685.1 of Ascaphus truei. NCBI lineage: Eukaryota > Metazoa > Chordata > Amphibia > Anura > Ascaphidae > Ascaphus > Ascaphus truei. The sequence goes on from NC_134483.1 coordinate 368,530,745, forward strand.
ATTTACTAGTCTATACCAAACTTGATACAAGTTCAGTGCATTTTCTTGTTTCCTACAAAACTAGCATGTACTGTATGTGCTATCTCTAAAACACCCTCTAAGTTTATATCCCCCAATATCCCCACCTGCAAAACTCGACACCAAAAATCCCATACCTTCCAAGGGGGGTTTTGCATTAATAATCTGGTGCATTTTTCTATGGTCGTATAGTGAAGTCTGCCAGGTGCAAAACTACTGCTGTAGAAAAAAACTACATTACATTTCTGAAAGGAAAAACTTTAATTGCTTTTACTGAAGTTCATTTTCTTTCTAAATCTGGTACTGTGTTTTGAAACAATTGTGTCCTAGTTTTGACGGCAGGAGAATTTGATAACACCACAGGTCTCCTGACTGCAAAATTATTATCTAAAATGTATTAGAATTATTAAAGGAAATATCTCACTAAAATAAGTACAATTATTTCCTTCAATACATGTAGTGCTATATATTTGTTCTCGTCTGACAACTGGATGATTTTAATACACAGCCCCCCTCGACTGTATAAATATAAAATATTTATTCATTACTGTAACATGGTTAGTCTATTCTACCTGTTTCCCCCGTCACGTAAGTCCTTAGCAGTCTAGGCTGTGACAGGCCATTCTTTGGGCTTTTAACCCCCCCTCATACTCCTCTCTGAGTGACAAAGTGTGGTGGTGACTCATGGCCTGTGTACAGCCTATCAGGTATAGTTACAGACCTTGAGCCCTCCCTTTCTGGTTCCTCAGAGAGGCAGTGCTAAATTTAGTTAGTTCTCTCCCACCCTTCCAACCGAGTGGATGTGTGGGGCCTTTCTCTTCTCCCTGTGGAAGAGAGAGACCAGCCAGGCCCTCATGGCTGGCTGGCTCAGGAAGATCTAAGGTTCCACATTATGAGAGCCAGCACCACCCAGAGGCCTGGGATCGTCTGATGACCCTTTGCACCGCTGTAAGGAAGATCTACAGTGACTGCTGAATAAAGACCCCTTTGCTTTCATCATACTCCTGTCTGAGTGTCAGTCCCTGGGCAGGAGGAAAGAAGTGTGCTTTAGTGGGGACTGATCTCTGGGCACCCTGGAGCCCACTACAGCTGGAGGCACTAAGCACCAAGGGAGGAACGTCAGTGAACATTAAAAGCCTGTCCTGGTCTCCATATCATCACAGACAACTCAGCTCTCCTGAACCCTCACATGTATACCATAACACCGGTAGCCGCAACACGTATCTCCTAGAGCAGGGGTGCGCAAAGTTTTTAACTTGTGCCCACCTTGCCTCCTTACCTGCTGCCTCGCACCCCTTCTCCTCCTCGGCTCTGGCGTCAAAAGACATCACAGGGTCATGTGACGTCATGATACCATTGCAATGTGACATCACGTGACCCTGCGGTGTCATTTGACGCTGGTTACAATGGCAATGCTTCGGCGAAGATCAGGTAAGTGAAGCTGCAGCGGTCGCATGCGGTCCACCCAGCACTTAATTTAAGTGCCTTGGGGGAGAGTGCGGGACCTCTCTAGCCACCGCCCCCATCGAAATTCCCTTGCCCCCCTGGGGGCACGCCCCCCATTTTGCACACCGCTGTCCTAGAGGGTGGGGGTACATGGCTACATTTATAATAAACTTTTTTAAATGATGCAGAACTGGAAGAAAATATGTAATAAAATGATCCTTTCCCCTTTTCAATTATACAGCCCTCTTTTCTTTTTCCATTTTTGTAGAATATAACTCATTGCAAAATAAGGTCTTTATGATCTGTGCTGTGCCATCTTATTAAACCACCTGGAGTGATTAACAGTTACAAAGTTACTGACTGTATTTCATTAAAACCTTTATTGAATTAATCATGGATAGTTTGTTGCAATAAAACACCATACTGTACATCAGCAAGTACTGTGACAGGTGATTTTTTTATGTTCAATCCAAATTAGCAATTTCTAAGTGATTTAGGAACAGAGTGAAGAATGAAATGCAATAAATCAAATCCTTAATATGTCTTAAAACATAAAACACACTTTCTACATAGTAATGTCACAATCCTAATCACTGACATAGATCAATGCATAAGACCCTTTTGTAGGCTGCTAAATTATTTCAATCAAAATTAAGATTTCTATTAATCCTATAATTTTCTCTATTTAAAATTATCCACCGCCTGTCTTCTCTTTACAACACATATCTTTATAATTATTACTCATATCTTTATATTTATTGAACAAATAAAGAATTGCGCTCTTAAATTCAGTTCAAAATCGCTTTGTCATTTTTTCGCCAATGTTTCATTCTAAACACAGTGGACCTATCTCAAAGTATCAGTGTCTTCCTGCTCAACGCAAATGGGGCACTGCTGTTGTGATCCATCTCAAATTCACTCAGCTTTCGACATAAAGAATCACACTCTATTGATGACCAGAAAAATCGGATAATTAGCGACTGTAATCAGAAAATCATCCTCATGGAGAATTCTTCAAACACAACCCTACTATATGGCATCCCTCAGGGATATAGTAGAGAGAAGTAACACAAGGCATGTTCGGATTTAGTTAATCTAATTTATTAAAGCCAAAGCACAACTTTTCGACTCATAGGTACTGTATTTGTCAAGTGAAATAAAGGGACCACTTTATTTCACTTGACAAAGACCTATTGGTCGAAACGTTGTGATTTTACTTTAATAAATTAATTAACTAAATCCGAATGTGCCTTGTGTTACTTCTCTCTACCATAGTCATTGGATTTTCTGCAGGCTATCCTACAAACACAGGAGCACCAGTAACTTTATTGCGATTATTTTTTCTTTATGGTGTGCAGCATTTGTGTTTTCTTTGCATCCCTCAGGGATCTGATATCATTCAAGTCCTATTCAAAATACAGTATATGTTAACACCCAAGGGAACATTATTCATCAAAAACAAATTCAGTTCCATCAGTACTTGAATGATATCGGACATCTCCAACAATCTTATCATCACAGTGAACGGTTTGAATAACTGCCTTAGTGACATCCCTAATTGATGGCATTGAATTGGCTACAATTTAATACCTCTTAATCCAAGCTGCTTCTGATATGCCCTAAAGCACTACACAGATGCTATGAGTAACACATCAATGATCTAAAAATAAATAACTCCGCCATTCCAAGGAAAGAGAAGGTGAGAAGCCATGGAGCTATTATTGAGAGAAATATAATTGACCAACCTCATATTGCATCTATTAATAAAAACTGTTAATTTCATATCTATCGACTAAGACAAATTAAAACGTTTCTCTCGAAATCTGATCTACAGATACTGTAGTAGCACAGGCCTTGTTCGCCTCCAGACTGGATTTTATAAACTCTCAAATGATGGGTCTCCATAAAAAATATGAAAGTCCTGCAGTCGGTGCAAAACACCACTGTCCGTCTTATATCAAGCAAGGTAAGGAGAGCCTTCATCTAGCCAGCATTACTAGATCTGCACTGGATTCTGGTGGAGCAAACGGTTAATTTTAAGATCTTGAGCTTTACCTTTAAAGCTATCCATGGACTAGCCCCACCCCTCTCCCCACCCCCCCCCCCCCCTCCCCCAACCCCTTACCTTAAGAACTGCCAGAACCTTTGCAAGACCCATACCAAGACTGTGGAATAAGCTCCATATAGCTTTAAGAGATCAGGGAGCTTTACTTCAATTCAGAAAGGAATTCAAAACCTTCATTTTTAAATAAAGCATGGTAAACAGACCCATATACACTGGCAGCTAGCTTTCCTGCTCCCATTCATGTTTCCCCCCCTTTGTTGGTCTTCCTTGTCGTTCCACTAAATGTTTTCTTTTGGTAGGTCCCAGATGTAGGTATAGGATGGGTGTACTCCATAAGTTCCTATACGTGCCGTTGTACATATTTTCTTGGTGAGTAGTGTATTAGAAAAAATAGAGATAAAGTGTATTCCCATCCCCAAAGGAGACAGAAAAATGAATTCTAGTCCCATATCATAATCACATTAATCATGTCAAAATGTACAGGAAAATTAAAAATTATCACATCCTCCTCATCACTGTTTAATAACGTCAGTGGACGGGACTGTGCTTGTGATGCCGGGGTTAATTCCCTGGATTGGCCTTAACTTCCTTAATATTTCTAAGAACACAGAGGAAGCAAGACCTGCATAGCATTACAAGTGCCATCTCGTCCGCTGACATCATCAAACGGAGATGATTAAATGAGACGCAACCGACGGAGACCATGCTATACAGCTAATACTGTCAATTGTTCGTATGCCTTATATCTATGCTGGGATTTGTCCCAACATGCCTTTTTGTAACACAAGATTGTAAGTGGCTTTCCTTTATTTGTGGATAATATTTTTAACAGTGCTTCACTATGTCCTGCTTTTTAACTTTTGGGGCCTATGCAGAAAGCTCCGATATGTCTGTTCTTGCCAAGTTTTTGCCAAAAAAGCCTACTGCTATTCAATAAACTCCGATAAGTCGGCGATAAGAGAGATTTTCCCCGTTTTTTTTGGTAGCGAGTAAAATTTTTTCGAAAAGACACTTTTAGCCATGTTTTCAAACTTGTACTATTCTAGTAGCCCCGAATAGCTTCTCGGGACTATTTGCCAATCTAGAATGGAGATTTCCTCTCCAACTCGCCTCGCCACAAAATGTTGGCAAGAAGGTGGGGAGAAGCGCCGAGACGGCACTTAGAAAATAAAATGCATTTTTCCTGCATCGGATTGATGCCGGGATACTCCGGAGCTGATATCCATCAATATAAGCACCGGAGACTCCGGGCATGAATCAGATGCCTGAAAAATGCATTTACAGCCCACTTCATTACCTTAGCGGCTAACGTTAAGGCAATAAAGGGGGTTAACCACAAGTGCCATGCTTATTGTAGCTAGCGGGGGTGGGGGAAGGTGGTATTTGGCCCTTGGTGGGTGTTTAGGTCTTGCGGGGAGGTTGTGGGTTAATATCGGTAAGGTAATGGTAGGCCTAAATATACATCATTGGGGTTAATACCCCCTTCACCCACCCCACTACCCACAATAAACACAAATACACGCAACAGCCACACTACCCACCTCCTAGGCCCCCAATAAACATTACAATATCTAATAAACACAAAAACACAACCCACCCCCTGTGCCCACACATAAAACCATTTATAAAAAAATTTACGCACAGGATTAATACCACAGGCAGACGGGTGTCCCCATGGGTGTTTGCAGGCCCCACAGTGCACCCGGGGGGTTCCCACAGGTGCCTGGAGGCCATCAGCTGGTCACCGCTAGGCTCCGTGGGCCTCCAACAGGGTCTACGGTGATGTCCTTGGGTGTCTGTGGGTCCCCGGGTCATTCCCATGGGTGTCTGTTGGCCCTCGGGTGGTTCCCACGGGTGTCTGTGAGCCCTCGGGTGGTTCCCTCAGGTGTCTGGGGGTCCATGGGTGGGCCCGGTGGCTCCCTGCTTGCCTGCGGTACCATTCCTGTATTTAAAAAATAAATCTGGCCTACATTTCAATAAATACACCTCCCTCTACCCCCACCAAACACATACAGTACAATAACGGACAAAATAACTATTATCAAGATATTGATAATAGATTATTTGCCCATTATTAAACACAAGCCAGGCAGCATAAATAAATTAAATTAAAACCATTCTACTTACCCCTGCCAATGTGAAGGGTGTCCTTGTCAGTTTACTGCAGGGCCATGTCCTCCTTTGCCAGAAAGAATACATAGCAAAATACAATCTAATGTCCCCTAACCCCTTAATCACCTTACCGGTTCATAACCACTATAGTAATTAAGGGGTTAACCCATCCTGCCCTGCTACCCACCCAGGAGGCTTAACCACACACCCCGGACCCACAACCCTTACCCTCCACCCATTCATTGGTACAGTGGGTACATCATGCCCATTTAATATGGGCATGATTTACCCCTATAGCAATAAATGGTGAAGCAAAAATAAAATAGGCCCTAAATACAACACATTACATTTAAAAATCAACACATAAAAAATGCCAATAAACCAAATGATTGGCACAGTGAGTAAATCATTCCCATTTCACATGAGCATGATTTAACATTATGCCAGTCAATGGGGAACCTATAAAAAAACAATTACGAAATAAACATAAAAAAAATGTAAACACAACGAAATGACCAATCAATTAATCAAATTCCAAATCAACACCAGAATTAACTATTCCAACACCAAAACAAAACCATCAATAAATAAAATAAATCTCCAAAAAAACAACATCCTCCAAATTCAAAACTCCAAAAATAAACCACTATTAAAATGCAAACATCCAAAAGAACACAGAAATAAACAATTAAAAACACCCCCAAAAAATGCCCGTAATACAACATGTACACGCAAAATAATTAGCATACAAATATAAAAAAATGAGCCAACATACATACAAAAAACATAAAACAAGCATTTTGCAAAAGAACCATTGCTTCTTACTGTATGCATATATAGCCATAAAGGGGCATACATAAAAACTGTTGGAATGAATTTGTAAAAAAAAAAATGCCAATACCCCAAAAAATACAGTGAAAAAAACTGTCAAAATAAAATAACTTACATTCAATATTTTTACTTACCTTTAGATGCCTTCATCCTCCAATTCCCATGGTCTCCGCATACTCTTGAACCAATCCACAATCCCAAACAGCAACGGAGAAAAGGTAAGGGGAAAAAAAATCCCAAGTCCTATTCTTCTTTCTTTATTTTCATCTGTAAATTGTACAATTGTAATCCATTTTGTGCTCGTCTATCTTCTTCTGTATCTTCATCTTCTTCTTTATCTTCATCTGTAACGCCCTTGCAATCCAATTGGAGGAGGAGGTCCTTCCTCCTCGGCTTCTTGCATCAAATGAGGCTGCACATTGGCACGGGTAAGTAGAACGGTTTTTATTTACTTTAGTTATGCTGCCTGGCTAATGTTGTGTTTAATAATAGCCAAATATCTAATCTATTATTTTGCCCCTTTCTGTACTGTGTGTTTGGGAGGTGGGAGGTGTATTGATTGAAATGTAGGCCAGGTATATTTTTTTTAAATACAGGAATGGTAGCGCAGGCCAATGGGGACCCATGGGGGCCACCAGAGGGCCCACGGATGCCCACGGGGACAACATGAGGACCCACGGACACCTGCGGGGAGGAACCGGGGGCCCCACAGCTATGGTGGCTCCAGGGACCTGTGGGACCAACCAAGGGCAACCCAGACACCCGTGAGAACAACCCAAGGGTCCCCACACACCCGTTGGAATGACCAGGGGACCCCCAGACACCTACGAGGAGTCTCTCACTATCAATGAATCAACTAATATTGCATTAGGTACTGGAAGCTTTAGACCTAAAAGAACGTTTGATCCCATTGTGTCAAATCACAGTATCTCCACTTTTATGTATCTGGCCGAGTCAGATACCAGGCAACGAGTTAGGAACAATAAAACTAGCTATAACAACTTATCCAAAGCTGAACACCTAGCACTAAAATCCCTTAAAAGCAGGAAGGACATTATCATCAAGCCAGCAGACAAGGATGGGGCATTGTAATGATGCCATATGCAGTGTGAGGATTTGCAATTCTGACGGTTCTGTCCCCTTAACCCTCACCTGTCTGTCAGGATCCAGTGGCCCTGAAGGAGGGCATCTCAGCGGTGGTACGCATGTGTGGAGCACGGACAGTTCACGGGCTCCGTTGGTCTCCGCGGTTCCCTTGTCCAGGGTGCACTCTTCTATCTGCAGCATTGACATGCAACGCATGCACTGTGCGCACTCTCCCCGGCAGTCTGCGGTCTCCGTCTCGGTCCCGCCCCCGCTCTGATGTCAGAGCTATGCGGCTCAGCTGTTCCACGCACCCCTCCTCTGTCTCCGCAGGTCCTGCCTCCGGTCTCCATCCCCGTACTGACGCGGGTGCCATGGCACGCACGAATGGCGCGACCGGGTCTCCAGCGTGACGCATGGGTTACGAATCTAGTTTCTGATCCAGTGTATCTAGATGGGTGGCTGTAATGCCTGTATGCCCGCAGACCTGGCCAGTCCCCAGTACTGAGGTGGGTAAGGGTATAACACACACCACAGCAGTGAGGGCGTGCCCGGAGTGTGGTAAGTTGCGTTGCCGGGTCTGGTGAGGAAAGTTAATACTTGCAGAGTCTGAGGTGCCAGAAGTAGATGTCCAAGAGCCAAGGGTCAGGGGCAGGAGAAGGCAGCATAGTGAGGTCCAAAGCAGAGTCCAGGGCATGAGAGGTACACGTAGTAAAGCCAAGCCGAGATCAAACCAGGGAAATCCAAACAGAGACAGGGCCAGGAACACGAAGCTGGAACAGAAAGCTAACCACAAGTTACTGCACACAGGAGCCACAGAGAAGCTATGCTGAACGACATCGGAGAGGGAAGACAGTGGTTATAAAGGGCTGAGAGCCAATGGTAGCAAGGGGTGGAGCGGAGGTTGACTACTCAGTGATAGGTCCAGGTAAGCAGACAGGGTGGAGATACCAGGTAATAGCCTGCAGCCAATGAGGGGAGGAGCCAGTAGCACGGGAGGTCAGGTAAGAGGATCAGGTGCATGCGCCTTCTGTAAGGCTGCCGTGCACGCGCCCTGATCGCGTGCGTGCAGATGCGGCGTGCGCCGTGGAGGAACTGTCTGCCGAGGAGGAGTTAAGGTGTTGAGGGAGCGGGGTAGCGGGGCAGAGAGCCGCCGTGGGACCGGAGGTGACGGGGACACGCTGGGAGGCGTGTGTCCCCCCTGATCCGTTACAGTGGCATGGGCTCACAGAAGCTGGCCCTGACGGGTAACGGCATTCGCTACCTCCGCGACGTTCATTGTGTGGCTTGTTCAACATGTAACATTGCTGACTGCAGGACAGGATACGGACCCTCAGGGCAGAGGTAGGGAGTAATGCACCAACCTAGGCCTGGGATCAGAGGCCTGGGATGCAGGGGTAGTATGGTCTGGTACCACGGTTGAGGCAGGCGGCAGGTAAGGAGCAGTCAGTTACAGTTCTGTAGTTGAGACAGGCGGCAGGCAAGGTGTAGTCATGTCCAGTTCCGGAGTCGAAGCAGGTGGCAGGCAAGGTGTAGTCAGATTCAGTTCCAAGGTAGAGATAGGCTGCAGGCAAAACAAAGGGAAGGCAGAGCTCAGACGGGACATGGTAAAAGTACTTTTGCACGAGTAAGGTTGGATACCAACTGACTGCAACTTAAACGGCAGAGACAGCTGCTGACAATGAGGTCCAAAGCGAGGCTTACTTCCTGTCAGGGACTGTGGGCAGGGACTGCCAGGAAGCAAGATAGCCATGGCAGCTTCAGAGAAGATTATGTCACTTCCTGTCAGCAGTCATCCTGGATATTCGAACAGATCCCTTATATGTAGTTTCCTTGCACATCACTCAGCGATACTACACCATATATACACCACTTTAAAACTTATCCCACTTTTTAACAATCCAAATTTCCCCCCAGGATGTGATACCAAACAATTTGATCAATTCAAAGCTAAAAATGTTAGGACAATTGCCGAATTCTTGCATAACGGGAAAATCCTTAGTTTTTAGGAGCTACGAACCAGATATGAGACCCTAGACCTCTCTATGTTTAAATACTTACAGATTTGGCACTTTGTGCAAAAAAAGTCCCCAAAATTAGAATTTCCCCCTCTCACAAATTTTTAAGTATTATGTAGAAGAGATACTTACCAAAAGGTAGAGACAAAAGAAAAAACAGCGCAAAACCTCATAGTATGGTATTAAAATTATATATATATTGTGTGACAGCAGGTGAGTATCTCACATACATCAATTTAGATATTACAGTAGAAAGCATGGCATGTTATGGACATGTTACCACTCTGCTACCGCAACAGCATACTGCAATCCGATTGATCGATGGAGTAGATTCTTCTCTCTCTCACAGGATATCGTCTCAGCCAGTGTGTAGGTTGCAGGTCGCAGGTAAGGTGTTAGCTTCAATCTGGAAGCGTTCTCTTCCTCGCTGGATGCGTGTGTCCGGTATGCAGCAGACTTCTGCACGTGTTTACACCAGAAGGGACTTGATGAAAAAGTCTGTGAGGAATCTAGCCTCGCAAATAGACTTCAATGTCCAAAGAGATCACAATCAAAGAAGCACTGGAACGCGCCTTCCAACGCGTTTCATCATAGAGTGACACGCGACGGAACTCTGGTGACGTCATCAGAAATCTGCTGCATACCGGACACACGCATCTAGTGGGGAAGAGAACACTTCCAGATTGAAGCTAACACCTTACCTGCGACCTGCGACCTACACACTGGCTGAGACGATATCCTGTGAGAGAGAAGAATTTACTCCATCGATCGATCGGATTGTCGTGTGCTGTTGCGGTAGCAGAGTGGTAACATGTCCATAACATGCCATGCTTTCTAATATCTAAATTGATGTATGTGAGATACTCACCTGCTGTCACATAATATATATATATATAATTTTAATACTATACTATGAGGTTTTGCGCTGTTTTTTCTTTTATCTACATCTAACACGTGTGGTTTGTGGAGCCAGTCCACGGAATACAGCAGCATACCTCCACCATATACCTATAACAAGAATATACAGTAAGTACATAGCTAAGCGTGTTTAAATGATTATTGTATAGTATGTCATTGATATCATTCCTACTTTTTGTACAAGAACATTCGCTCGGGAGTATTGTTGGAGCTCTGATGTCTGTGATTTGTACTATGCGGAAAACTAATAAAAATATTTGAAATTAAAAAAGTATACGTGGTCTAAATTTAGCATAGGTTGAACTGGATGGATGTATGTATTTTTCAACCTTTTCTACTATGTAACTATGTACCTGAATTTAGGAGTACTACACTTCATGTGCGCTCTGTGCAGAAGCACCACCCCCCAATCTATCTGGGCCCAGTACATGCGTTGGCGCGCATTTAGCTGCCACGCTGTACTGCAAGTTTTCACACATACAATTTTATTGTATGTGGAACTTGTGACGGAGGCATGGCTACGCCCCGGCCGGCGGTTCAGCCAAGGAGGGTGAACCAGCCGCGTGAGGTCATGGCCATGCCCCGCAAACCCCCCACCATGCCCCCTCCCATCGCAAACTCTCCCTCTCTCCAACAACCGCGATCTGCAGTGAAGCGCATGTGCACGTGCCGCCCCCCCTGCTGGGCGCCCATGCTACAGAACGCACTGAGACCGTAGCCTAACAGGGCAAGGCCTTAGCCCACTCCTATCCAGGAGAGACTTACTGCTGTGTCCTCATAGCAGGGACGCCAGCACAGAATTAAGTCCCAGAACCCTTACTCTAACCTCTAGAGGAAAACCCCCACCTTCCCAGGAGAGTGACTTGTAAGCCGGCCTCCTATCAGTCATAGGCCCCCTTGTAATACCCGGCTACTCCTGAACTTTATTAGGTAACACACATATAACAATACAACCAGGCCGTGCAGGATTTGTTCCCAACACTGCCCACTCTTTACTGGGACTTACTGTGCTAGAGGGGCCAGATAATTAGTAGCCCCAGGGGACTTAGCTACACAAGTATTTCTGAGAATTACAAAAATGATCCCTCTATTAGGTTTATATACTTTACTATGTGTTGCAAATAAAATGTTTTAAATTGATGCATGAAAACCAAGAAATATACTGTGTGTGTCTATGTATTCAATTTGTATTCAAATTTGCAGTCAGGTACCCTATATTGGGACAAGCAAGTGTAATTGTCATGATGTACAAATGTAAATAGTCTGTGCTAAGAAATTTTTTATCTGGGCACCCCAAAAGTTGTTTAAACTGCATCAAAATTGTATTTCTCTGTGTGGGTTACCGGAGCACTGCAAAAATTGTCAAAAGGTTAACCAATAAGCAACTAATGGAGTGATAAGCAAACAAAAAGGTTTATATAATCGTCAAGAAAAATAAAATAACAATAAATACGCTTTTTTTGTTTCTGCACCATCCTTTGCAAAGTTAAAGTCTGTTTATATTGCTACAGTATAATTAGAAGTGCTTAAGTTGCTACAGTATGTATTAACAAACAAAAATTGATGCAGCATTTTCCATTATGTTCATTACCAACATGTTATATTCTTTACAGTATGGTCATTATAACATATATTAGCCAAACAACTGGTATTTACTAATACTGATCATAAAACAAAACTTATGCATAATTATGTTTTGATCTAATTTGTATCCATATTGTTGCATGCAACATGACGCAATGCTTCAAAAGTAATTCCAGACAACAAATTAATCGTCATATGGAAGAAGTCACTCTTTTTAACACTAGGATGTTGATGCAATAAACAATTTCAAAGACCATGTTAGAACATAGGCCCCCAAATCTTCAGTAAGAATTTGACTTTGTGCACAATAACATATGCTATTTGTTACTATGGTGTATACTGTATATTGTCCTCTTGCTTAACAAGAAATGATTATTAATTATTTATGTTAATGACTGGCTACAACACTTTATAATGATGCAGACCTTTAGGAAAAACTAACATGTAATTGATCCATTCTATTATAAATGGAATGCACCACTTTTTGTACCAAAAATGTGTCAATGTAGTCGTAAAAAATCAAAATGTAAGTAGACACAATTCTTAAGGCATTCACATGTATGAACATGAAATATAATACAAATGTAAGGAAATGCATAATGATATACCAACATATACCGCTAATGATTTTAGTTAAGAAATTATATTTTTAACGCAAAGTACTCTTTCAATTCATTTTCAAAAAGTAATAATTTATACATAGCCTCCTCTGTTTGTGTAGGTATTCAAAGTTCCCTTCCTCACTTCTCAAATCCAATGGCTGTAAAAACATATATAACTATTATTCAACGATCTTATGTATTTAATAGGACAAAAAAAATGAGTTAGTGGAATAGGTTGCCAAGTAAGCATTGGATTCTTACATGTCGGTATTTGGAATATAACAGTGCATTTTGATACTTTAAATATTACACCTTCAGAATGGCACATATCTCATGTTCTAATTGATAAGATTTAAACTTTACACCATTCAGGAGAATTTCTCACACCATAATTGTTAGCAACATTTCAATCTCAACAGTAATAACACTTTTTTTTTGCAGAAATAACTGCACATATGGTAATGTGCAGGAAGACATTCAGAAAAGGAAATTATCAGTCTTTCACCATGTAAAAGTAATTTCAATTAATACCAAAAAGGGGCTCTTAGCTGAGGTCAGAATCACCTTTCCTAACATAATTCTCCCTTCCATTCTTTTTTTGGCAATTACAAAAATATAGAAATAGACCTATTAAAATAAAATAATAGGTTTTGCATTAATGTTGCTTAAAAGAAAGTGGCCAGTCCATCTCCTTATGAACTTCACACCTATTACTGCATTCCTAACCATTTTAGCTGTCATTCCTGTCTGACAGTTTTGCTACTTTCTTCCATCATTGATTTGAATGGCAGTTAGTGTCTGATCGAGCTCCCATACCCTTATTGACACATTGTGAGTACCCCCTATGTGAGAAGAAAATGTATAGGTATTAATACATTCATAATAAGATAGGAGGTTTTATAGCACACCACTATAACAAACACCTAAAACCTACTTCTTGTGCAAATAAAAGCTTTTTGGAGGTCAGTTGTTCATTGGTACTTTTTGTGTTATCTTTATTCAACAGATTGAAGAAGCAATCAATAAAGAAAAAAGACGCGGGTGTCAAATGAGGTATAGTGTTGCTTTGCTTTTTTCCAACAGAATTAATGGAATGTAATTGGAACAGAATTTTTTTACGGTTCATAGCCAAATGTGAAAAACATGTAAAGTACATGTGCATAAATGTAATAATGAGAATTGTATTTCACAGATATCGAGTGACAACAACAATAATCTGTTTTGATCTCAACTTAAAATGCATCTGAGAAATTTACAAAACAACTGGACCTGTTTTGAAGTATCAAAGGGGTAGGAAGGGATTTGATTATAGAACAGACGTGCAAATAAGTTATGATGTGAAAGAAGTAAGGGTCTTTTAAATCATGAATGCAATGTCTCAGATTTGGAATAAATGAATGTTTAAAGATTAATTATACTCTGTAATGTACTTTCAACTGTTAATAGAAGTCAACTACCATTCCTAACCCAGGGGAAGTTAACTCATTGCTTTGTTTTCTTATTGCTACGACTATAGCATTTTATAAAATGGTTCCGTATAGGTTGTTCTGTTGAATATATGTAATTTGGATTCATGTTGATAATGATTTTATTTACCATGATTTCTTTTTTATTTCTATACAAGGGTTGATCACAAAATCTGCATAAAAAGGCATCATTTGGTTACTTGACTAGAGATAGAGTTATGAGGTTGATTTTTTTTTTTTGCAAAGTAGCTGTACCCCAAATACCCAAATGTTGGAATACGTTAAGCCCCAGATTTCAATTGATCTTTCAATTCCTGAATAAATATTTAGAAAGTAGACATAGAGGCGTGGGAAGAAGATGATGTGGATGTAGTTTTGGTGGAGGTCGTTGTTGTGGTGGTGGCATTAGTGGTGATGAATCTGATAAAGTTAAATCAGTTATGAATGGTGCTGTTTGTAATGGTGATGATTCAGCTACAACTAGTCCTCGAAGTCATCATCATGCCAGTCACAGCAAATATAAGCAGAATTACAATAATAACACTGTTGATGAATCACATTCACAATAATTTCCACCCCAACTACCTGTACCAGAGGCTATTACTGCTGTCAGTGTCAACTACATGTCAGCCACTATTGTCATTTTCAAAAGGCTTATCCTTCTTGTCACAATCCAAAAAAAGCAATTAGTGCAGAATAAGTTCTGACATTGATATTACTAGACTATAAGAGCTGTTAAAACCATCAGATGTTGATGAGGGAGAGTCATCATCACAAATTAAATCACAGGGATTTGATGACTTTAAGGAGCAAGGGGTTGTACTTGATGATTGATCTGTTCAAATATCACTTGTTATGAATGAGGAGAATTCTGGTGATGAGAATTTTGCTGATACTGTTAAAGACTGGGTTTTGAGTGGCGCTGAGCATAGTGCCCTGGGCATGGTGATAATGTTTCAGATAAAAGTGATGATACTGCGGTTGTTCTTCACTATTGTGAAAATACAGATTCAATTACAAGTAAAGTGATCAATACAAGCAGGAATAATAATAATAAATATAATAATAATAACAACAACCCTGTATAATCAATAGTTAGTAAACAGAAGCCATCATCATCAACAGAATCATGTACATTGATGTTTCCTTCCTCCTCATAAGCATCAACCGCTTTGTTACACAGGAGGTCATCATAATCACTACAACAATTGACCAATTACTTGACATTTAATGCAGAACTAGTCCCCTCAGAAGGTGGTCAACCTGTTCCAGGTTCCTCAACAATGGTCCCAAACCCATCACATTGTCCAGGTCTTCAGTGTCAAACAATGATATGATTACCGCTCCTTTTGCAAGAGAGAGTTAACTCCGGAAGGTCCATAGTGAATAGAGCTGTACATCACTGTTTTACATAGTGTCGCCTTAACAGACATCCATGTACATATAATTACATTAGTATAAAACAGAACTACTGCTTTGACAGACTGTAAAGACACCATTAACATTATAGTACATGCAATATACAGTGTAATCAAGCATTGGAAACACACAATATACATTGGAATCAAAATGCTGCTTTCATATATTGAAATACAGAGGGCAGATAACCATCCGTAACCTTAGGGCTACTTACAGTAATTTTTTCACTATCTAGTGTATTTTTATTATACCTATTTTAGTTTTTTCTTATATTAAATAGTATGACACTATCCATGCCTGTTTATTAATTGGGAAATTAATGAAGACTTGGAATATGCAATTTCTAGTATACCCCGAGATCCATTGTTACCCGTGGGAGAATTAGAAGAAGAAAATAAGGTTGATAGAGACCCTTAAGGATAATACCTTAGATAATACCTGATCCTTATTGTTGGATAATTGCTTCAATAGCCTCATCTTTGTGCAAGTGAATCTTAGCATTTTATTCCTCACGATACAGACATACTGCTCTATGTGTGTTCCCCCCTCCCCTTTGCTTTCTACCTTCTTGTGCGCCTAGGTCATTTTCTACAACGTGTGAACATTTTAAGGCACCTGTGGGGTCATGGACCTTTTGGCAGCAGAGAATAGGGAAAGTATTATCACAGAGATTACCTCTTTCCACTATATTATATGGTGTTTTCATTGAATTGATATTGTCAATGTCAATCAGTATATATTTAGGGTGATTGTAGATTGTAGCGCTTTTTGTTCTTTTCCACATGTGTGTGTGTATATATATATATATATATATATACAAAAACACAGAAAAAACAAGCGCACTCATAGCGTAATATTGTATAACAATAAATTTATGGAGTAAGGGATAAAAATGCACACTCACAAACAAAGCTGAAAAAAATGCGTTTTTGAGTACAACTCAGCCCGTTCAGACGCAGGAACCCAAGGAGGAGGACTTCGGTGTGATGTCCGCGGTGTGTCTTGCCACAATAGCCCCTCTAGGTCCTGGCAGGGACCGAAAGCCACGAGGGACGCCGCCTTCCCCTCTCTCCGGTGCTACACAGAGCATACACTGAATAGAGTCTCGCGTGAACTCGATGATGTCAGCGAGGTTTCAGCCGGGGAGAGTTCACAGTGTAAACAGGAACTTGAATGTCTGAATGGCTGGTAGCAAAATGCTAGCAAAGCAGCAGGAGTGCAATAATGTAGATGAGTGCAAATAAAATATATAACCTGGACAGTAGGCTCCACAGCAATCTCTACGCGTTTCGTCTCAAGCGAGACTTCATCAGGAGCGGGTAGCATAGGCATTACATTAATAGGCAATAATGCCTATGCTACCCGCTCCTGATGAAGTCTCGCTTGAGACGAAACGCGTAGAGATTGCTGTGGAGCCTACTGTCCAGGTTATATATTTTATTTGCACTCATCTACATTATTGCACTCCTGCTGCTTTGCTAGCATTTTGCTACCAGCCATTCAGACATTCAAGTTCCTGTTTACACTGTGAACTCTCCCCGGCTGAAACCTCGCTGACATCATCGAGTTCACGCGAGACTCTTTTCAGTGTATGCTCTGTGTAGCACCGGAGAGAGGGGAAGGCGGCGTCCCTCGTGGCTTTCGGTCCCTGCCAGGACCTATAGGGGCTATTGTGGCAAGACACACCGCGGACATCACACCGAAGTCCTCCTCCTTGGGTTCCTGCGTCTGAACGGGCTGAGTTGTACTCAAAAACGCATTTTTTTCAGCTTTGTTTGTGAGTGTGCATTTTTATCCCTTACTCCATAAATTTATTGTTATACAATATTACGCTATGAGTGCGCCTGTTTTTTCTGTGTTTTTGTAGATATCCTAAGGAAGTGGTGTTCCCTTCATTCGGGCTGCAGAGACTCTTTTGGATAGCAATTGGAACATTTTGGGATTTGTATATCTTTTACATATATTTTTCTGGACATTTTCTTTTTTGATATTTTATTATGTATTTTATTGGTTCATTATTTAAAAAAAAAAATTACTACATCCACTGTGCTTAGCATAGGTTTTTTACTTTTATTTGTAATAACATTTTCCATTTCACTTTTATTTATATTTTTACTCTATAGAGATTTTATATAGTGATAGGTTGGCGCTAATATATTTCTTCTTTTGTTATATATATATATATATATATATATATATATACATCTTTGATAAAGTGCCTGTCGGCAAAAAACGCGTCAGAGGAACCTGCTGGTTTTGTTACATGTCTCGAGGCATCATGCCTGAATAAATTCACCTAAAATTTAACCCACCTCCAGCCCAGATTCTTTGCAGTGCTTGTGCCAGTGTTCTTTGTTTGTGACCTTCTACCTCGGGAGCGATGCACGCCCTATGGAAAACCCAGGATCTTTGTTCCCTTAGCTTAGTGCCTGCGGGCGAACATGGACAAGAGATCAGGACGGTACCGGTCATGGGACTGAGCCAAGATTGTTAACCAGTGTGATAGCTATGGGTTACGGACAGTCAGTCAAAGACACAGCTGGAGGAAGACTTGGAATTTCACGAAGTCAGTATTGCTTCACCATAGGGAAATAGCCCCTCAGCTGCAGTTGCAGGGGTCACAAGGTTATTCCAGCCCCGGTGGTGGAAGGACATGGGGAGGGAGCGGGCACCCACCGGGATAATGGTGGAGGACTGATTCCTGGGAGTGTGGCAGTGTTAGACCTTATGACTACCGGGCCAGACGTCCCCGGCATCACCACACTCCTAGCCTCATGGGGAGTGGGGGCTATCGCAGATGAGCGGATTCGGATGCTTGCAGTAGTCCACGGAGCAGCATCCCCCAACTCTCACTGGATCAATGGGGAGCAAGACGCCCCCTGAGGGGACCACCACAGTTTTAACAAATTTGTTGATGGCACTGACTGAATCCTTATTGTCCGGTGTGGCCAAAGAGACTCTGTAGGCTATCCCTCCCGAGGATGGCAATGATTATAACCATGTAAAGGCTATGTTGCTCACACAATATTCCCTCACCCCAGAAGCTTACAGGGGCATGTTCCGGATGGGCAAGAAGTACCACCAGGAGTCCTATGTCCAGTACGGGGACTGCATGGCATTGTATGGGACCCAGTGGGTGGGGGTGTGTGGGGTTACCAAGTTCCACACACTATTGGACTTGATATTCCAGGAGCAACTTTTGCAGCAGTGCCCCTGTGACGTGAGGGCATGGGTTTTTGACCGTAAACCTAAAACCCATGTGGAAGCTGCTAAGATGGCTGATTAATTTGTGACCAGTCGAGCTTTGATCAACAAAAAGGGGGCTACAAAATACACGGCATCTCCACCTGGGGAGCCAAAACCACCCCTCAGTGGATGAACAAGCCTGCAGCAGAGGGCAGCGCATCCAAAGCTGCAGAGTTCAAGCATGAGAGGAGGTGTCACCTGTACAACAAAGTGGGTCCCATCAGACCAGACTGTCCGGACCATGCAAAGTCTGGTGGATCCCATCATGGGCAACGCTCTCCAGCTGTGTGGTTGGTCGCCCGTGTGCAACTGGCACAAACAGAGGTGCCAAGTACAGCCATTGTACAGCTCAGAGACGGACTTCCATGGAGAGATCTGCACTTGTCACCCAGGAACCAGCAGTGGAGACAGAGGGACATTAGGGTGAACTAGTCAGGATGCAGTCCAACGATGTCCAGCAGAAGCATCTGCATACCGAATCCACTGGAGATCGCAAAGCAGCCGGCTTGCTCGACTCTGGTGCCACTGTGACCTTGGTCTGACCTGATCTGGTCCGGCCAGAGGATTTGCTCCCTGGCACCAGATGCAAGTGACCATGCAAGACGGTGGACTGTGGTCCATCCAGGTTGCCCAGGTCTTTCTTGATTGGGGTGCCGGACGTGGCATGAGGGAGGTGGGGGTATTGCCCGGGTTTGATGCTGAGGTTCTACTTAGCAATGACTTGGGGCATGTAACATGCATTTTTACGGCAGAGCTGGCTCCTGTTGCAGCGATTACCAGGAGTCAGCCATCAGGAGTTGTACCTGAACGACCCGCTGTCCCCCTGCATTTGGGGACAGTTCCCAGTGTCTCTGAGTAGACCAGGCAGATAAGCCAAACTGAGTCGCAACAGTGTACTGACTTACCTTCCCCTTTACATGTTTCCCTGTCCCCTGACTTAGAGACTAAGGATGTGTGGCCAGAATTAGGGACACAGTTTAGGAATGCGGTGAGGTCTGATCCCAGCTTGGAGCGCATGAGGCTCCAGGTGTCCGAGTCTAACTCGGGCAGTTGGTCAGAATGGTTTTCATGGCACCGCAGGCTCTTATATAGAGAGCAGATGGCTATGGGTCAAGATAGGGTCAGTACCGGTAGGCGACAGTTAGTGGTACCGAGGGAGTATTGGCAACAGTTGTTACAGGTAGCCCACTCCATACCACTAGCGGGGCATCATGGGGCCACTCGGATGGGAGCCCGGCTGTTGCAGCATTACTACTGGCCGGGGGCATCAGGGGCTGTGGCAGATTTCTGCCTCTCCTGTGATGACTGCCAGCGAGTAGGTAAGGCGGGTGACCGTGTGAGGGCACGCCTGAACCCACTCACTGTAATTGGGGAACCTTTCCAGAGGGTAGCTACTGGACATAGTGGGACCCTTCATGATCCCCAGTTGGTCTGGCAAGCGTTACATACTCACGGTGGTGGACTTTTGCCACCCAGTAACCTAGGGCAGTAGCAAAAGCATTGCTTGTTATTTTCACTAGAGTAGGTTTCCGTAGTGAGATTCTAACTGATCGAGGGTCGCACTTCATGAGTGAAATTGCTACAGTGTCTCTGGGATGCGTGCGGGGTGAAGCACCAGTGCACGACCCCTTACCGCCCCCAGACCAATGGTTTATGTGAGAGGTTCAATGGTAGCAGAAGCAGATGCTGCGAGCTTTAATAGAGGCTGAAGGGAAGGACTGGGAGATGCACCTACAACATTTGCTGTTTGCATACCGAGAGGTACCGCAAGAATCTACCGGGTTCTCTCCCTTTGAGTTGCTATATGGTCGCAGGGTACATGGACCTTTGAAAAAGAACGCTGCGACGTTCGAAATGCATTGGATGGGTCTTTTGCCACATTAAAGTGCCCTTTTAATCATTTTTTTGTTCTGGCTTCTTCCTGCTCCGTTTGTGCTGGTGCGCTTTTTGGTCTCCCTTTTCCCTGTATTACATGGACCTGTTGACTTATTCCATGAGGAATGGGAAGGGGAGACTACTAATACTGATGCTTCTGTGCTTCAGTATGTAGTAGATCTCAGAGACCAGCTAGAAATGCTTATGGGGTTGGCACAGGCCCGTAGCAGATCATTCATCCCAGGACAGCAAGTACGTGTTCTAAAGCCCACTTGGCAGAACAAATTAATGGCTGCCTGGTCTGGACCGTACATGGTTCTCAGAAAGATGAATGACTACAACTATGTTGTACAGTCAGATAGAGAGACAGGAAGAAATTGGACCTATCTCTCTCGACTAGACACCACTGGGGTCTGCATTTTTTCTGGCATTTCATAATGAGTCGATATCAGCTTCATATTTGTTTTAAAAAAATTGGGAATAATAAAAGTCTCTTATTAAAACAGGTTTAAAAAAAGCCTCCACATTTCAAGTCTAAACAAACACTTCCTTAGGGGTTATACATGCGAATGAGAAGATTTAAGATGATATACTCTTCTCTCAGCATTAACAACTTAATCTGTAGACAATCAGTACGTAACTGAGAATGAAACCATATAAGAACATAGAACTTTATTGTTCATTGATAATTATAGAGTTGCTTCACATGTACAGTTACTTCTAGCAGTTAATTCGCAGTCACTTACTGTTTGTTTACATAGTGTGTGATGTGGTTAATGATGAGAGTATATAGTCTTACATCTTCTCATTAGAATTTGTGTGCCCCAAGGAAGAGTCTGTTTGGACTTGGAATGCATTTTTTTACCAGTTGTAATCAGAGAGTTTATTATTAAAAAAATATTCAGAGATGAGGCTGAATCTGTGAATACACCTAGAGGCAGCCGAGAGAACGTGCTGTGGACGTGGAGAGTGATGGCATAGCACAAAAGGCTTCAAACATAGAGGGAAAGCAGCAGCATAGGCACGCTGAAAAATCCACTAGTACAAAAAAGTTACTACTACTATAACATTCTTCTGAGATAAGTATTTTTAGGAAAATAAATATATGTATAAATGAGCAAATCCATTGTGATAGATATTTATATATTTTTTAAGTATACATTTATTATCTATGACAGTTACCGCAGTTGGCATTCTGCATCACTACCTTTTCCACTTCCATCAAAAGACAGCAAGGTAGGAAGAGCACGCACTTACGGAGAGAGATGTAATGAGAATGCTTATTCTCACTGGTTTTCCCCTAAGCCTGAATTGGAAGTGGAAATGGATCTCACCTTATTCCAACCTCAGACCAAGACACAATGGAATGTTCGAAATGTTCGGAACTGCGTAAGTTTGGGGGTGCTCGAATTTTGCCTCTTCAAACTCAAACATCTTGAATATAAATATACCTGTGGTTAAAAATGTGTGTATATGTGTATATATATATATATATATATATATATATATATATATATATATATGCAAATATATATGTATATATATATATATATATATATATATATATATATATATATATATATGCAAATATAACTGTATGCTCATCTGCATGTCTTAGGCAGGTCTGCAACCCCGCCTTTCCCCATTATCACCCAGCATACAGCACTTCCACTGCAGCAAGGGATTCTGGGAAATGACATGCAAATGAGCACACAGTGTCACTTTTTGCCTCAATAACCATTTTTAACATGGTTCCCTATAGGCTTAAGCTTGCTGCATGGTCACAGCTTTGAGCACAGCAAAGGTTAAGGTGCATACCCAGAAAACCACCCACAGACAGCCGTTTCGACCTTGATGGGTCTCATCAGTGTGGGGTTGATTTTACTGGGAATGCAAGAGAGGCTATGGGATAGGCTAAACCATAATACTGAGTTAAGTTATGGTGAGTAAAAAAAGTGACAAAAACCCTCCACAGGAAAGCAAATATGCAAATATAACTGTATGCTCATCTGCATGTCTTAGGCAGGTCTGCAACCCCGCCTTTCCCCATTATCACCCAGCATACAGCACTTCCACTGCAGCAAGGGATTCTGGGAAATGACATGCAAATGAGCACACAGTGTCACTTTTTGCCTCAATAACCATTTTGTGCTCATTTGCATGTCATTTCCCAGAATCCCTTGCTGCAGTGGAAGTGCTGTATGCTGGGTGATAATGGGGAAAGGCGGGGTTGCAGACCTGCCTAAGACATGCAGATGAGCATACAGTTATATTTGCATATTTGCTTTCCTGTGGAGGGTTTTTGTCACTTTTTTTACTCACCATAACTTAACTCAGTATTATGGTATATATATATATATATATATATATATATATATATATATATATATATATATATATATCAAATGGAAATATTACTGTATACTCATTAGCATGTCTTAGACAGGTCTGCAACCCTGCCTTTCACCATCACCACCCAGCACACAGCGCTTCCACTGCAGCAAGGGATTTTTTGGAAAATGACATGCAAATGAGCACACAATACCACCTTTGCTTCAAAACCATTTAAGCTTAAGCTTGCTGTATTTCACAGTTTGGAGCACAACCTATAGGGGACCATGTTAACTGATTTTGAAGCAAAAGGTGGCAATGTGTGCTCATTTGCATGTTATTTCCCAGAATCCCTTGCTGCAATGGAAGCACTGTGTGCTGGGTGATAATGGTGAAAGCGGGGTTGCAGACCTGTCTAAGACATGCAAATGAGCATACAATTACGATAAATTATAAATGATAAATGGAGACGAAGCGCTGTTCCATAGCGTGAAATGCGTTGAGGGGGAGGCTGAGGTGTAACCTGGGTTCTATGTATGTTTCGTTGGAATAAAGCTTGTTCTATTTCTAACTGGAAGTCGCATGGATTTTTGCCGCTCGCAGTAGCGCCGGATTCTCTTTCACTCAAACCCCCTGATACAGCCTTTACAGAAAGAGCATGTGTTGCATTTCAAATAATATTTTGGAAGCTATAAAAAGACAAAACCAACCTGCCCTTTTTTTAAAGCTATTGAAGTTATTGAAACATACATTGAAGTAGCAATGACATATGAAATATCACATTTTTTTAAACTGTTTATTTTCTTCAAAGATTAACCAAATAAGATTCAGGCAGTTGCTGTGGTTCAATACCGCCACTGTCAAGACAGAATGGCTTCTCATCTGAAAGACTTAAAGGCTAATGCCATAAAAATAAAATACTGTATGATCTCCGAACGCAAGTCAGAGCTGGCAATTATTCATATGCTTTTCAGAGAAAAACAAGAGAACTTTTAGTCCTAGTGTGTCAGCTTCTGGAAGACTAGAAGAAGCATGACCAAGAATTAAGAAACAAATGAGGTTCCTAAAAATACATTAAATATAATGCCAATAACAATTTCTTTAACACAAGTTAACTGATCAGCCTCCCTGCGGGACATCCCTGAATTATGGGGAGCACACAGTTTAATTAAACCCAAAAAAGCAAAAGGTAAGGTAATTTGTACGGTTGCAATAAATATATATTGTGTTACAGTTGATTCAGTTGCAGTTGCTTTAAGTGTTAAAGGTATTGACTTGGCTGTAGTGTTTTATGTAGTGCTTATGCATCGCTTGACACATGGTTGGCATAGCTGCAAAAGATGTTCTACATCAAAGAATTTGCTTATGCTTAATAAACTTTATTTTGAATACAACCTACCTGTCAACTCCTTTGATCCACTGGTGCTAGGGGTATCAAACATATCATAATGAATTGGAGTAGAGCTACATGATGTATGGACAGGGAATAAATCTGCCATAGACATGTCGCCTGAGCCTGACCTAAAATACCAACAAATACCAAAAATTGGCTTTCAACAATAAATCACAATATTGCAATTTTTACTGTAGAATTTGAAAATGTAAAAATAAAATTATCAAAACAAAAATGCCAAAAGAAGAGTACCTGTAACTTGAATGCCATGATTGTAAACTTAATGTTACTGACACTGACTTATTTAAGTTAAACCAGAGACATAAAAGTGCTAGTACAGTATATGTGTGCTAATTGTCAAACTGAACTTTTCCCAATACTGGTGTAATGTGACAGTGTTAAACCTATAGGTCATTTTTGGCTAGTAGTAGTATAACAGCAGACAAGATATTGCTACTACAGTATTATACCTGTGTGCACGACAATTGCCCAATTTGACTTTAGGGATGGTGTTAAACCAACAAGAAATATTTCGTAAAAGTAACAGCAGAGACAAGTTGGTGCTGCTTTTACACTAGTATATGTGTGCCAATTGCCAAACTTTATATGATGGTGTTAAATCAACAAGAAATATTTGTCTAGTGTTTTGCTAACTGAAAAAATATGATGCTACTATTACACTAGGACTAGTATATGTGGGCCAATAGCCAAACTTCAATCTACCCAAACTAATTTAATGTGACAGCATAATACCTACAGGGAATAGAGGAAATATTAGTCGTAGTATAACAGAAGAGACAAGATACTGTAGCGTTAGTGTATATGTATGTATATATATATATATATATATATATATATATATATATATATATATTATAAAAGATATATAAGACAGCGCCTGTAATAACATACACCCAAATTGTTGCAACTTCTGGTCCTGACTAGCAAGACGACCCACCCTGCACAGATGCCTATTAACAATCATATAAATATGTACAATTGTGGTATGGAACAGGATGATGAAATAAAATATAACGTATTTAAAATAAAAAATGAAAAAAGTGAAAAATAGTGCAAACATATAATTAACAATAACATATATCATAGATGAAAAAATCTCAAAAATCTAATCATAAAAACTATATAAAATGTTGAAAAACAGAAAAAGTCTATGAAAAATGAAAAATAAAAATAAAATGTTCTGTGTCCATATGAAAAAACCTTTAAAAAGAAAAATGTGGTCCGGGCAGCTTCCTTCTTGGGGTCAACAACCTCCCAACGATACCTATTAGAACAAAAGAAAAAGAAAAAGCGCCCGATCCATGTGTAAAATCGGATATAAAAGGTTTAATTTACCATAAACATAGACAATTGCACACTCACACTTTTTCAGTGTATTAAAAGCGTTTTATGGGACAAGCCCATGCACCAGACAGACGTCAGACTTCCACTGCTTCCTTCCGTTCCGTGTGGTTGTGTAAACCGCAAGGCTTTGCTGCTGCTGGTGTCACCGTCTCAGCGTCTCTCTGACAACACGGATGAGCAACTTGCTGTTCCTAGTCTGCACGGCTCTACACGAACCCTCTCCAATGAGATGACAGGGAACTTCTGCACTGGCATCTGCACTCAGGCGTCTGGGCTGCTCCACCACCGTAGCTCCTATACCACGTGACCCTACGCGTTTCTTCCGTCTCAGCGGATTTCATCTGTTGTTCTAATAATATATATATATACAGAAACAACTAAGCAGCGCTAATATATACAAGTCAGACACTAAAAATGTCTCTTAAGCCATAAAAAATACCGATTGTAGTTCCAGTGTTTAGTCCATCATAGGAAAATCCAATTGGAATGATGAGCCTTATAAAGAAACAAAGGGAAAAATCCCAGTAGCCAGATAGGTCCAATTTTTTGGAGGGGGGCTGCTCATCCACGGGAGAATCACTCCTAAATGAGTACTGTATAAAAAGAAGAGAAAAAAGCGCACTCCCCAAGTGCATTATCTTTTGATGCAGATATAATAAATGTATTTATAATAGATGTAAGGTAGGTAATACACACTTACAAGAAGTAAAGTATAAAAAAGGTATCTTTACACATACTCCTGGTGCGGATCAGTTGAAATGATTGAGGTAGACCTCTAGATGCAATCACTAAGCCACACTCCTGCAGACCCGCTACTGGAACGCTTTCATACAAATGAGGAGACTGCAGTCAGAGTCCCATAGATTTGAGGCACAGTGGGAGATGGTAACGGTCTCACCTCCTTCTGTAGATCCCCACGAGGTGCCAGGAGTACTTCACAGCATAGAAAAGGAGATCCAGTTCTAGCGGAGAACCTACAGTCCAAACCCACCATAATTTTTAGGAAGGCAAACAGTGTAAAAAATGTTTTAGCCCCTACTAAAATGTGTCGGATTTCACACCTGAACAGGGAGGTGTGGACAATCAACTCCTGATTAAGCAGGGATAAAAGACAGGAATCTGTCAGATACAGAGAGACTGCTTTCCTCCACAGAGAGAGAGGATGAGAAAGTACTCCAGCTGGGAAGAGTCTGGCTGCTATGGACCCTAGGACTGAAGGAAGCTGGCCTGCGGGAATCACACCCAGGATAAAGATAAGGATTGACAGATAAGCAAAAATACTTTACTGTTATGTGCAGAGACTGTGTTACGTTGTTCATATGTTTTGGGCTGGGAACCAGGTTAGTTGGCCAGCGCCATTAGCTAGGGATCTGCTGGTGCAGCTAGTTTCCGTAACGGGAATAGGATTTGATTTTATTAGTTTGTGTTTTGCCTTAAAGGGGCAACAGCCCCAATATTTTGGTTTCTGTTTGGTGACAAAAAAGCCACCATAGTTAAGCGGAACCCTCTGTCTTTGTGTCTATCTGCCCTTGCCTAAAGGCCGCTCCATCACAGTGTGGCACAACTGAAATGTCGTACTGAAGATGTAATTACCAAATGCATAGACAAAATTAACCAAAAATATATCGGCTCTACATTTAAAGTCTTCAAAACAGTTTACAGCATAGCAAAAAAAATTAGGCCATTTTCTGACATTGAAGATGAGATCGAACTGCAAGCAAAAAATGGTTTAGATGGTTTAGATATGAGAGTGGGACTCCATTCTCGGAAAACTGATGTAAAAATAGTTGATCACATTGCAAGAGAAATTCAAAATAAATATATTTACTCAAATAATAGACAAAAAAAATGTAAATTTGTGTCATCATTAATGAAGCTTCAACCATATCTAATAAAGCAGTGATCATAATTTTTGTAAAAGTTGAAGATTGTCATCTATCGCCTACAATTTTCCGCGATTTTATTGAGTTGGAAGCACAGGATGCTGAGACTATGCATAAAACTTTATTAAAAAGTTTGTGTTGTTGGATTTGATATTGGATATTTGATAAATAATGTGGTTGTATTTTGTTCTGATGGTGCAAGTGTAATGCTTGGTTGCAAATCAGGGGTGAGCACCAGAATTACAAAAGATTTTCCAAGCATCATCATTTGGCATTGTTTAAATCACCATCTGCAACATGTCTTAGATGAGTGTATCACTAAAATAAACCAGGTGAATCACTTCAAAATGTTCATAGATAACATCTACATGAATTTTCACCAATCAAACAAAAATCAAATGACACTTTTCAAAATTTCTGAAGAACCTGGACTAGAAATTACGAGGATTGGTAGAGTTTTGGGACCAAGATGGGCTGCTTGCAGCTTACGATCAACACTTGCTGTATGGCGTGCTTATCCAGCTTTATACAAATATTTCTATCCACATAAACAATACTCAGGAATGGCTTCCTGTCTTCGCAACAGATTCTTCATAGACAATTTAGCATTAATGATAGAAATATTGCAAGAAATTTCCTTACTTCTAATGCCTTTCAAAACAGACATTTTATTATAGTAAGAGCTGAAAAATTTATAAAAAGATCCATTAGGGCATTTGAAATGCTCAATGAAAGCTGTGGA
Source organism: Ascaphus truei (assembly GCF_040206685.1). Classification (NCBI taxonomy): domain Eukaryota; kingdom Metazoa; phylum Chordata; class Amphibia; order Anura; family Ascaphidae; genus Ascaphus; species Ascaphus truei. Next base: position 368,559,142 of record NC_134483.1, read on the forward strand.
AACTTTGAAAAAAAAGTTGATCCTACCATAAATTCTGACACTTTTAAATGTATTGACTTTGTTGAGAATAAAAAATATGTAAATCTTCCTCGTCAAAAACTAGTGTAAGCAGTTATCAATAATTTGAAAGCCAAGTTGATGGAAAGTGATCACTTAAAATCAGGATATACGGCGCAAATAATGGTAGTACAGTTCATGAAATAGTAAACACACTCGAGCCAGATTGTTGGAATATTGATGAAGTTGTTGTCCGTTGGAAAGTCGCCGAAGAAAAACTGTGAATTCAACAAACTCGTTCATCATGAAATCAACATCAATGATTTCCGCGACTATGTGGAAAATGTTCTAAAAAATCGACACAATCATGAGATTCCAAGTACTGTACAAAGGGCAAAAAATATTATCAATACCGTTGCTGTTAAGTCTGCGGAGGCAGAAAGAGGGTTTTCTACAATGAATAATATATATTCAGATAAAAGAAGCCACCTGAAAGGGCAGAATGTCGCAATTTGATGACAATTAATATGATTGGCCTCCCATTGGACTCCTGGGTCCCCAACTCCTTCAGTTCAAACGTGGCTGAGAATTAACCACACAGCCGATGACAACAGGGTGAAACGTGGACGAAAGAAACAGTATAATGATAATCATGTAGCGATATGGAAATATTTTAAAGAATTCAAATAAATAATTCATTTCAATCAAATATTGTTGGTTTTTAGTTTTCACTATAAATGGGTGGTATGTTGAGAGAAAACCTGTTGCTAACATTTCTGAATCCCACCACTGCACACAGCATTTAAATTCAACCGTTCTAGCCTTGCGTGTATCTCCTTCCAAAGGCAAATCATTGGTAGTAACATTAGTAAATGTTGAACTGGCCTGTTTCAAGTAGCAGGTACAGGTGCATTGTACATATTTTTACACATTTTTTTTATCATCTATACTTTATATCTCTCTGTGATAAACTCTGTGCTTGATTTGGATTTCCCAGTTCTGCCCATTTTCTTAAAAGCATAATCACTTCCACTCTAGGCAATAACTATTTCATGATTTCTTGAAAAGACAAAAAAACACTTAAGTGTCCATTAATGTCTCATTTAGGCTACTAAGCAAGCCTCTTCAGATCTCAAACAAAAGAGAATGGGTTGATTATTTTGTATATCCTTAACGCAGCCTTCACAGTACAAGATGCTTACTGAAACAGGTTAAAACTTTTACGGCAATCTACTGTATATAAAGATAGAAAAGCTAAACTTTGTAGGTGATGTGGTAATTTACATGCTGTAAAATAGGAACTATGGAGCATCTAAATGACCGATAAGATTACTGAGAAAGATGTGGATTAAAAGAGGGGTGTTTATAGAAATGACACTAACCAGGTGCACTGTCCCACTTCAACTGTAGCATTAATAAAGCAAATGTTACAGTACTCAGGAGTACTCAGAGAAAGAATCCCTTTAGTGGTGCACAGCATGAAAACGTTGAAAAGTGTAATTATTTAAAATAACTTAATTTAATGTAAGCTATAAAAGAAAGGCATTTCGAGGACATTGTTAAAAATTAGATTTAACGGAAAAGAAATGCCACATACAGTATAGTATTTCCTTGTGCAGTTTTGCCCTGTTGTAGTTACAGGACACTAACCAGAGTGTCAACACTGTGTAGAAAGAGATAGTTCGTTTCTCATATATAGATAACTATATTATAGTTGCCTTCCACATAGTAATAAAAATATCTCCGGAATGTAACTAGCCAGTTTAAATAAAATGTACTAGCTACACTTTCTGTGAACAAATGTATAGCAACCATTAGGTCAGCTCGTCTATATCCAAGGGTTAGGTGTCCTTGCTGGGTTGTTATGATCTATTGATAGGATCAAATAAGCTGTTCATGTTCGCAGTGCTCAAGATAGGGGTTAGTATTGTGGCTTAAACACTCAGGGGGCGATACGCTAAGCAGTTATAACTACTTTTAAGTACGATAAATTGCTTTTAAGACTGATACTGCCTTCTGCGCGATTCACTAAGCAGTGATAACAGTGCTTTATCGGTCTTAAAAGACATTTTTTCACACAAAAATTTATTTTTTTTAAATGTGTCCGATCAGGCAAAAAAAAGGGCAAACATGCCGTTTTATGCTAGTCAGCGCGATTCACTAAGCAGTGTTAAGTGAATCATACTTTAAAAGCACGCCAGATTTTTGCACCAGCTAAAGGCTGGTGCAAATGAAATGGAGCCATGAATAAAATCATTGTTTACGTTTTTTTTCACCACACAATTAAAACAACAGGCAGGCAGGTGTCCCGGGTTTTGTCGTGAATAACTGTGTGGCCCCCGGGGTCCCTGGGTGTTGGCATGAATAACTGTATGGCCCCCGGGGTACCTGGGTGTTGGCATGAATAACTGTATGGCCCCCGGGGTACCTGGGTGTTGGCATGAATAACTGTGTGGACCCCGGGGTCCCCAGGTGTTGGTGTGAATAACTGTGTGGTTCCTGCGGTCTCCGGGAGTTGACGTGAATAACTGTGTGGCCCCAGGTTCATGGAGCTGATTTATATTTATTGAATTGAAGGTGTACCCATTATTGAATCCAAATTAATAACAATTGAATGACATCCATCTTTATAACTTGATAGTCTAACCGCAAACATTAGGAGGGGGTGAATTTAAAGGGCAATACTCCCGGGATCAGAGCATACAGCCAGTGGTGTGGAGAACCGCCGGACTTTAATCGACAATTATTTCACACGTAAGATTTTCATTTACATATAAGATAATCAATTTCATTGTGTGTATCTAACCATAGGATCCTGCTTTTTTGAAATTCAAGTGCACATTTTGTACTGAATTAGCACAAGTTCATCTGACATAGTTATGTGAGTGTTTAACACATTTGTCCTTCTCTAAAGCATGTCCCTCCCCTATACAATGTGTGCCTCATACAATGCAGAATGTTGTGCATTAAGCTAAGAGATATTGGTGTAGCAATGAATATTCATAGAATGTGTTATATTTATACTTTCCAACTACTGTACATTAAAACATATTTAATATTCTTTAACATTTACACTTCATTATAACAATTATATTCTTCACTGCACTTATTTATAAGGAGTTGTGATAGCAAATAGTTCAACAAATGTGATTGGTCACATTCATTACTTAATTGTATAATTGACACTTAATTAACAATTACAACACACATTATTTTACTATGCCTGCAGGAGTATGAGCTTCTGACAAGGGGATATCTTGTATCTTTAACCTGGTATGTGTCCCTAACAATAGTTACATTAGTTGTATGGAAACTTGACACACTGCAATGGTCATATTTCATGTCAATGCTTCATACAATTACTCATGTTGAAGTTTGATGAATACATACAATTTCCACAAGAACACAATTTTACTGTTTCTTCACACAACGTAGTAAAGCCTTATTCGTAGGATATATATGACTCATGTAAAGGGTCATGAACATGATCTATCTGAAAAATGGCACACCTATACAATGTATACAGTGTCAAATTTTAATGTCATGTTCCCAAGCGTTTATTTTTCTTTTAGAATTATTTTTAAATGACTTTAATACATTTAATCTATCTAAAATGTAGAACATTGTGAATATAAGAATTGCTTTAACATATAGCATAAATTTATCAGGTACAGTATACTGTGTCATGAGTGACAACGTTCTGTAGCAAAGTGTCAATCATGTTGACAACATGTTGTGTAGAGAATGTAAAAGGTGAAACTTGTTGTGTGTTTGGATACTTCCATTCACATGATCTTCTGTCTGTGGAATGGAGATGTCAACATCTGTGAAAGAAGTAGATATGTAATGTTACTTATAAATGTACATGTTTCCTATTACATTTCAGCTGCATCAAAACAGACATCATACGCATTTTTATATTGTAACAGTTGGCTAGTACAATATTTATAACAAATTACATCACTTACAGTGGCGGCCGATCTGGGTCTAAGTCGGCTTGATCCGCGGCTTTCAGATTATCCCGGTTAGGTGTAATTTTTTGTCGTTTTTGCCCGGAGTGAACTGCGTTATTTTCGCGCTCGTGATATTAGCATTGTATTCTCGCTGTCTGCAATACTGCAATGCTGTGTAAAAACTCAGGGGGCGTTTTCGAGCTGTTGTCTTTGAAGTCTAATACCTTCGCGGTTCAACCTACGTCAGTACACAGTCTGTGTGTGCGCGCGTAGTAATTGTAAATTTGCATATTTAAAGTATACATGCATTTGCAGTGCTGTGCTACTGTACAGTATGTCTCATTTGAAAATTGTTGACACGCATAGGCGTGTACAGTACTGTAACAGTGTCACATTTCTGCATATACAGCGCTCTCCCCTCGCTCAGGAAAATTAACTGCACTGCAGGGTATTTCAACTTCTTATCTTCTGTGCAATGCAGTACATCTCTCCCACACCATTCCTTTGAACGTGTGTCTGGTTTCAATCACATTCCTGCTTGACAGCAGGAATTTACTGTGCATGCGCCTGTAACTGCGCCCACCACTGCTTGCTTGCATGAGTGAGTGACCAAAAAAAATTACATTTTTTTTTTAATTGTAATTTTTTTTTCTCCACAAGCCTGCAAAAATTATCTTACTGTATTACGATATTCAATCTGTGCTGTAGCTTTTGACTGCGACCCTGTGCGTTTGACTGTATATGGTTGATTTGTGTGCTTTTTACGTACTGTATTTGGGGGTGTATTATTATGATGAACTGCCTTTTGAAATTAAAGTATGTCTTTAGCTTTGAACTTCATGCAGCTGTACCTGTAGACCCCTCCCCCACGAACGCTAGCTCAAGGATTTGAAATTCCACGGAGTCGTTAATTTTCTGAATCTTGCCATTCTTTTCTTAATCCGTCCATAGCCGAGCTACAAAGCCTCAGTGCGCCTGCGTGTAAACCTTTTTGAGATGGGAGCTGCTTACTGCGCATGAGTCACCCAAGCCCCCCCTCCCCACAGAGTCGTTACTTTACTGAATCTTGCCATTGTGTTCTGAATCCGTCCATAGCCAAGCTACAAAGCCTCACTGCGCCTGCGTGTAATTCTCTTTGAGATGGGAATATTGAGGCTTTGTTTACGGCAACGCTTTGGAATATCCCTTCTCGAATTTGATTTGCACAGAGCATCACCTCTCTATGCACCTGTGTGTAATCCTCTTTCGGATGGGAGCTAGTTTATTCCTCCTCATGCGCCTGTAACTTTTAACTGTTATTTTATCCACAAGCCTGCAAAAACAATCTTGATATTACGATATTAAATCTGTGCATTTGCCTGCACATGGTTGATTTGTGTGCATTTTATGTACTGTATTTTGGGGTGTAGGGATCAAATTACAGTATTATGATGACAACGAAATCCAGGATCACTCCTAAGAACAAACTGATGCTACTAAATAAAACTAGTCAGTCCCACACTAGAACAATGAGTCCATGAAACACCACATAAATGTTCATAAGCCTCTCTCCCGTTCACTGAACCACATGTAATTTGTAGTATGATAATCACACCCCTTAGGAGTACATGGAAAAAGACTAACACGGGTAGGGGCTAGTTGTGGTAGGGAGGAATGAATAGCAGTGATACCGCCGCGTCTCCTAGAAGGAAGCGCAGGCTAAGTACACCGCTACCCTCCGCCACTGCCCTCTTATCCCGGTGTCAACCACGGACTCAGAAATCCTCTCACGGAGGTAGGGGAAGGGAGATAACTCACAATCTTGACTCGCCGGGCTCCGGTCTGCGATGACGTCACTTGGACTGTGAACTGGAAGAGGAAGTCAGCGTGCTCCAGCCAAAGGTAAGTAATACAAAAATAGAAAGTTGCGAGGCGGTTCACTGCTGCCGCCGGGGTATGAATGTACATGCAAATTGTAATAATAAAAAAGGTTTTATTAGTGCATATTACACAGAGTGCGCTGCAGAGCCAACTCTGACGCGTTTCGTTCCTAGCAGGAACTTTGTCAAAGAGTACCCAGCACTGCGCCCCATGATGCATATATACTGCGCTCCCCTCATGTTATTGGATAAAAGGTAAGTGGGTAAGTGGGTAATTGAACACCCAATGTTAGTGCACCTGGAGACTAATGAACCCACAAAGGTAGGAATATTGAGGCTTTGTTTACGGCAACGCTTTGGAATATCCCTTCTCGAATTTGATTTGCACAGAGCATCACCTCTCTATGCACCTGTGTGTAATCCTCTTTCGGATGGGAGCTAGTTTATTCCTCCTCATGCGCCTGTAACTTTTAACTGTTATTTTATCCACAAGCCTGCAAAAACAATCTTGATATTACGATATTAAATCTGTGCATTTGCCTGCACATGGTTGATTTGTGTGCATTTTATGTACTGTATTTTGGGGTGTAGGGATCAAATTACAGTATTATGATGAACTGCCTTTTGAAATTACTGTACTCTACAGTACAGTATGTTATTTCTTTGAACTGCTGCACGACTAATCCTTCATCCCTCCCCCACGCACACACAAACTCTTATCGACAGACACCTCCACAGAGTCATTAATTTTCTGAAGTTAATTTTCTGTGTAATCCTCTTTGAGATGGGAGCTAGCTGATTACTGCACATAACTCACCCCCCCCCCCCCAACCCTTTGAGGCTTAGTTTACGGTAACGCTTTGGAAAATCCCTTCTCGATTTTGAAATGTAAATCTGATTTGCACAACATTGTGAGAATTGAGAGTTAAAAAAAACATTAACTGATTCATGTTGTTTTGTCATTCATTCTTATTCATTGGTGTACTGAATGGGTGGGGAGGGGGGTTGTGGTTGTTGTCAATGATTATGATTAGCAGGAATGTGAATAAATATTCATTTTATTTTATCAGGAACCAAAAAATACAAATATAAAAATGTTCATGAATAATACATAATGCTGTCTTTATTAAATTCTTCTTGCAGATTGAAATTGGATAAACATTTAGAAAACATTTGTAAAACATGGGGAAAGATGATTAATGCACACTTATAAGAATATTATTTAATAATTTATACTGTAATGTATAATATATATTATAGTAATATTATTTTTTCCGTCTTTATCTTGTTCCTCATTCTGTGTACAGTACAGTAGTTCATTGAGAGAGGAGAGGTTTTGTGTACATCATTACTGCTGTTTATATACTGTACATTTGACTGTACAAGAAGATGAGACTGGACACAACACCCCACCTCCACCCAGGCCACCCTTTTTCCTGAAACGACAAGAAAACAAAAAATTAGTGCAGTTATGTGCGGACTGTATTATGGCATTGTGTGATGTGTAGTACTACTGTACATGGCTGGTGCTGCTTTCTCTAGAAAGAAAAAAAATGAGCAGTTAGTAGGCAGTTACTGTAGGACTGTCAAACTAGTCTATACTGGAACTACTGTATACTCTGACTACTGTTAAATACTATGTACTGTAACCTGATGGCTGGTGCTGCTCTCTCTGTAAAGAAAAAACTGTAACTACTATTTACTCTGACTATTGGTAATAGTAAAGGGAAAGGGAGGAGGATGGGAAAGTGGACTCTCGCTACAGCTCAATTTAACAGTATAAATGCATGGTGACAAAGGTGCATAGGGGGAATGAATAGACAATAGAAAATCAGGGAAAATCAGGGAAAATCTAATAATCATATCTACTGAGACACTGAGTGCACTGAGTGCAAGTTAAAGGGTGTTTCCTTTCCCTGATTTTCTATACTCTGACTATTGGGAAAGAAAAAATCTGTGAAATACTTACCTGTATCATACTGTACTACAGCACAGTACTACTTTCCTGATATTTTCCCATTACGCACGATCACAATGGGCAACACAGTGGCAATATGGTCTATATATTTATTGCAGCGTTCCACGGTGAGTACATCGTTCCAAAAACTCATTATGCCTTTCAACAACTCGTCCTTTTTGGAGGGTTTCGCCACTTTCCGGATATGGTCCTTCAGCTGATGCCAGACCATTTCGATCGGATTGAAGTCTGGCGATCTGTCATTGGAAAAAAAGGACAATTAGTTTAAGAGATACAGTACACAGTAAAAACAGTGGGAAAAAAATTAGACACGGTTACAGAACTTACTCCGCTGGCGTCTTCACCCAGTTGATACCGCGCTCAAGGATATGCGCTGTTGACGCGGTGTGCTTCGGATCGTTGTCCTGATAGAAGCGGTGACCATTCGGGAACTCGCATGTGTTGTATTGCACTATCTCAGGGACTATGTTGTCTTGGAAGAAAGCCTTATTCATGATTCCTATAGCAAGAAAAGAAAAGTGTTCAAAAAACTGCACAATAGTACAGTACAGTGCATACAGTAAGGCTACACTAGTAAAGTACAGTGCATAAGGCTACATTATATTTCATATATTTTACATTTAAAGATGACAATGCATCCTGGTCCACGCCTAGAGATGGCACCCCACACATGCAGCTTCACGGGGTGTTTTGGCCGCGGCTTCAAAGATATGCGGCCTTTTTTGTGGAACGCAAAGCTTGAAAATCTCTCCAGCAACACAGTAGACTCGTCAGTGAAGATGCAATCCTGGAAAGTTTCCCCAGTGTCCATCCATGCTTGGGCCTGGACCACTCTTTTTGATTTTGTTTGCGTCCCTTATCATGGGGTACGCTCTGTAATGACAAGGAATAAATAATTTTAGCGGTACAGTACAGTTTCCTAAACAACACTTTTACCTCCTGTACTGTCCAGTACTAACCTCACACGTCCATATTTCCATCCAATGCTGCGTCTCATCTACTTTTTGCTGGTCTTGGACACAGTGAGATTGTGATTTGCATGCAGAGTGTATTTGACCCTTAATGCACTCTTGTCATCATTCTCCTCACTTACACTGGCGACACACTTTATTCGAGCTCGGCTAGTCCCACGAATTCGGGTATACCCGGGTGTATTGAGGTTTGTGACTGTTTTCTGCCCGAGTGCATTGAGGTATTTTCCAGGCAGGGATTGAAGCATTTTATTCCCGCTGGCTGCAATACTGCACAGTATATATATATATACTGCATTACAATTCATGAATTTATGCCATCTGGTAGACACGCGAAGCATTGCAGCCTATTAAATCCTAATCATTATCATTTAACAGATCAGCCGCCCGTCAGCCAGGCATGAACCCAGGCTGGGAAGGCAAACGCAACGGGGCTTGTCAGAGGTGAGGAGCGGCGCATTCCAGGTATCTGCCAGGTACATACTGGGTATTTGCTCGAATAAAGTGTGTCGGTGCAGTATTTTGTCCACCAGAAGAGTTGTCTCCCTACAATGTAAAGAAAAACATTCCGGTAACTAAAAATATTAGAGACAGTAGATCAACCGGATACAATATATTGTTCTATTAATATGCAGCAATATAAAACTGTTGTAATATAAATATGAATATGCAAAATATATATCCTGTTGTAATATAAATATAAATATACAAAATATATATATTGTTGTAATATAAATAAACAAAATATATATACTGTTGTAATATAAATATAAATATACACTATATACTGTTGTAATATAAATATAAATGTACAAAATATATACAGTATACTGTTGTAATATAAATATGAATATACAAAATATATATCCTGTTGTAATATAAATATAAATATACAAAATATATATCCTGTTGTAATATAAATATAAAACATACTGGACACCCAACAAGCTCCTATTGAACCCCCAAAATAACCACAACATATATATAAGCATATGAGTGTCACAGAGGAGTGCTACTGAGCATGGCAATATATATTTAAAATCAGAGACAGTACATAAAACACAGACAGAGCACAGTTTTTAGCACATCCAGTGAAACTCATACACGGTACAGTGCCTAAATATATATGTATAAATATCGAGTAAAATGGTCTTTTAGTTTAACATTTTTGGCCAAAATTGTTGTAAGCCCCTGAGCCAACAGCACGGCAGACCACAATTTAGGGGTCCCTAACGCTAATATAAATTCTTAATAACCTGTGTAGTAACAGGAAGAATGATTTATAGTAAGTTAGTTACCCTTGGTGCCCTTTTGCTTTCTCTGTTTTTTCCGTGTGCATGATAGCTCACGGTGGTTGCTGGCACAACGAGGCCAGAAGTAGCTAACCAGCGTTGGATAGCAGAAATTCGGTGTCCGCTCGTGTACATCTCCTTAATTCGCATGCTGAGATCCTTGGAAATTTTTTAACAGCCATTGCTGCGAGTAGAAAGAAATACAAACACAAGAATGTATATTCGATGTTTAGTCGATGTGTATTCAATGTGCAGTGAATCCACAAAATGGATGGTGTATTTATACGGTAATGACTCACATTAGAATACGCCCACTTTCAACACCTGTACCTCGCTGCCATGCATAAAAGGTTACACACTTTGCATAGCCCACCACTCGATGATCTTTATCTGAACTTGCCCTTGTCCAGATACTGCATGCATTGTGCCATCTGCTTCCATGGAGCAACCCGGATTCTTTTCTTAATCAGTCCATAGCCGAGCTACAAAGCCTCAGTGCGCCTGCGTGTAAACCTTTTTGAGATGGGAGCTGCTTACTGCGCATGAGTCACCCAAGCCCCCCCTCCCCACAGAGTCGTTACTTTACTGAATCTTGCCATTGTGTTCTGAATCCGTCCATAGCCGAGCTACAAAGCCTCACTGCGCCTGCGTGTAATTCTCTTTGAGATGGGAATATTGAGGCTTTGTTTACGGCAACGCTTTGGAATATCCCTTCTCGAATTTGATTTGCACAGAGCATCACCTCTCTATGCACCTGTGTGTAATCCTCTTTCGGATGGGAGCTAGTTTATTCCTCCTCATGCGCCTGTAACTTTTAACTGTTATTTTATCCACAAGCCTGCAAAAACAATCTTGATATTACGATATTAAATCTGTGCATTTGCCTGCACATGGTTGATTTGTGTGCATTTTATGTACTGTATTTTGGGGTGTAGGGATCAAATTACAGTATTATGATGACAACGAAATCCAGGATCACTCCTAAGAACAAACTGATGCTACTAAATAAAACTAGTCAGTCCCACACTAGAACAACGAGTCCATGAAACACCACATAAATGTTCATAAGCCTCTCTCCCGTTCACTGAACCACATGTAATTTGTAGTATGATAATCACACCCCTTAGGAGTACATGGAAAAAGACTAACACGGGTAGGGGCTAGTTGTGGTAGGGAGGAATGAATAGCAGTGATACCGCTGCGTCTCCTAGAAGGAAGCGCAGGCTAAGTACACCGCTACCCTCCGCCACTGCCCTCTTATCCCGGTGTCAACCACGGACTCAGAAATCCTCTCACGGAGGTAGGGGAAGGGAGATAACTCACAATCTTGACTCGCCGGGCTCCGGTCTGCGATGACGTCACTTGGACTGTGAACTGGAAGAGGAAGTCAGCGTGCTCCAGCCAAAGGTAAGTAATACAAAAATAGAAAGTTGCGAGGCGGTTCACTGCTGCCGCCGGGGTATGAATGTACACGCAAATTGTAATAATAAAAAAGGTTTTATTAGTGCATATTACACAGAGTGCGCTGCAGAGCCAACTCTGACGCGTTTCGTTCCTAGCAGGAACTTTGTCAAAGAGTACCCAGCACTGCGCCCCATGATGCATATATACTGCGCTCCCCTCATGTTATTGGATAAAAGGTAAGTGGGTAAGTGGGTAATTGAACACCCAATGTTAGTGCACCTGGAGACTAATGAACCCACAAAGGTAGGAATATTGAGGCTTTGTTTACGGCAACGCTTTGGAATATCCCTTCTCGAATTTGATTTGCACAGAGCATCACCTCTCTATGCACCTGTGTGTAATCCTCTTTCGGATGGGAGCTAGTTTATTCCTCCTCATGCGCCTGTAACTTTTAACTGTTATTTTATCCACAAGCCTGCAAAAACAATCTTGATATTACGATATTAAATCTGTGCATTTGCCTGCACATGGTTGATTTGTGTGCATTTTATGTACTGTATTTTGGGGTGTAGGGATCAAATTACAGTATTATGATGAACTGCCTTTTGAAATTACTGTACTCTACAGTACAGTATGTTATTTCTTTGAACTGCTGCACGACTAATCCTTCATCCCTCCCCCACGCACACACAAACTCTTATCGACAGACACCTCCACAGAGTCATTAATTTTCTGAAGTTAATTTTCTGTGTAATCCTCTTTGAGATGGGAGCTAGCTGATTACTGCACATAACTCCCCCCCCCCCCCCCAACCCTTTGAGGCTTAGTTTACGGTAACGCTTTGGAAAATCCCTTCTCGATTTTGAAATGTAAATCTGATTTGCACAACATTGTGAGAATTGAGAGTTAAAAAAAACATTAACTGATTCATGTTGTTTTGTCATTCATTCTTATTCATTGGTGTACTGAATGGGTGGGGAGGGGGGTTGTGGTTGTTGTCAATGATTATGATTAGCAGGAATGTGAATAAATATTCATTTTATTTTATCAGGAACCAAAAAATACAAATATAAAAATGTTCATGAATAATACATAATGCTGTCTTTATTAAATTCTTCTTGCAGATTGAAATTGGATAAACATTTAGAAAACATTTGTAAAACATGGGGAAAGATGAATAATGCACACTTATAAGAATATTATTTAATAATATATACTGTAATGTATAATATATATATATAGTAATATTATTTTTTCCGTCTTTATCTTGTTCCTCATTCTGTGTACAGTACAGTAGTTCATTGAGAGAGGAGAGGTTTTGTGTACATCATTACTGCTGTTTATATACTGTACATTTGACTGTACAAGAAGATGAGACTGGACACAACACCCCACCTCCACCCAGGCCACCCTTTTTCCTGAAACGACAAGAAAACAAAAAATTAGTGCAGTTATGTGCGGACTGTATTATGGCATTGTGTGATGTGTAGTACTACTGTACATGGCTGGTGCTGCTTTCTCTAGAAAGAAAAAAAATGAGCAGTTAGTAGGCAGTTACTGTAGGACTGTCAAACTAGTCTATACTGGAACTACTGTATACTCTGACTACTGTTAAATACTATGTACTGTAACCTGATGGCTGGTGCTGCTCTCTCTGTAAAGAAAAAACTGTAACTACTATTTACTCTGACTATTGGTAATAGTAAAGGGAAAGGGAGGAGGATGGGAAAGTGGACTCTCGCTACAGCTCAATTTAACAGTATAAATGCATGGTGACAAAGGTGCATAGGGGGAATGAATAGACAATAGAAAATCAGGGAAAATCAGGGAAAATCTAATAATCATATCTACTGAGACACTGAGTGCACTGAGTGCAAGTTAAAGGGTGTTTCCTTTCCCTGATTTTCTATACTCTGACTATTGGGAAAGAAAAAATCTGTGAAATACTTACCTGTATCATACTGTACTACAGCACAGTACTACTTTCCTGATATTTTCCCATTACGCACGATCACAATGGGCAACACAGTGGCAATATGGTCTATATATTTATTGCAGCGTTCCACGGTGAGTACATCGTTCCAAAAACTCATTATGCCTTTCAACAACTCGTCCTTTTTGGAGGGTTTCACCACTTTCCGGATATGGTCCTTCAGCTGATGCCAGACCATTTCGATCGGATTGAAGTCTGGCGATCTGTCATTGGAAAAAAAGGACAATTAGTTTAAGATATACAGTACACAGTAAAAACAGTGGGAAAAAAATTAGACACGGTTACTGCACTTACTCCGCTGGCGTCTTCACCCAGTTGATACCGCGCTCAAGGATATGCGCTGTTGACGCGGTGTGCTTCGGATCGTTGTCCTGATAGAAGCGGTGACCATTCGGGAACTCGCATGTGTTGTATTGCACTATCTCAGGGACTATGTTGTCTTGGAAGAAAGCCTTATTCATGATTCCTATAGCAAGAAAAGAAAAGTGTTCAAAAAACTGCACAATAGTACAGTACAGTGCATACAGTAAGGCTACACTAGTAAAGTACAGTGCATAAGGCTACATTATATTTCATATATTTTACATTTAAAGATGACAATGCATCCTGGTCCACGCCTAGAGATGGCACCCCACACATGCAGCTTCACGGGGTGTTTTGGCCGCGGCTTCAAAGATATGCGGCCTTTTTTGTGGAACGCAAAGCTTGCAAATCTCTCCAGCAACACAGTAGACTCGTCAGTGAAGATGCAATCCTGGAAAGTTTCCCCAGTGTCCATCCATGCTTGGGCCTGGACCACTCTTTTTGATTTTGTTTGCGTCCCTTATCATGGGGTACGCTCTGTAATGACAAGGAATAAATAATTTTAGCGGTACAGTACAGTTTCCTAAACAACACTTTTACCTCCTGTACTGTCCAGTACTAACCTCACACGTCCATATTTCCATCCAATGCTGCGTCTCATCTACTTTTTGCTGGTCTTGGACACAGTGAGATTGTGATTTGCATGCAGAGTGTATTTGACCCTTAATGCACTCTTGTCATCATTCTCCTCACTTACACTGGCGACACACTTTATTCGAGCTCGGCTAGTCCCACGAATTCGGGTATACCCGGGTGTATTGAGGTTTGTGACTGTTTTCTGCCCGAGTGCATTGAGGTATTTTCCAGGCAGGGATTGAAGCATTTTATTCCCGCTGGCTGCAATACTGCACAGTATATATATATATACTGCATTACAATTCATGAATTTATGCCATCTGGTAGACACGTGAAGCATTGCAGCCTATTAAATCCTAATCATTATCATTTAACAGATCAGCCGCCCGTCAGCCAGGCATGAACCCAGGCTGGGAAGGCAAACGCAACGGGGCTTGTCAGAGGTGAGGAGCGGCGCATTCCAGGTATCTGCCAGGTACATACTGGGTATTTGCTCGAATAAAGTGTGTCGGTGCAGTATTTTGTCCACCAGAAGAGTTGTCTCCCTACAATGTAAAGAAAAACATTCCGGTAACTAAAAATATTAGAGACAGTAGATCAACCGGATACAATATATTGTTCTATTAATATGCAGCAATATAAAACTGTTGTAATATAAATATGAATATGCAAAATATATATCCTGTTGTAATATAAATATAAATATACAAAATATATATATTGTTGTAATATAAATAAACAAAATATATATACTGTTGTAATATAAATATAAATATACACTATATACTGTTGTAATATAAATATAAATGTACAAAATATATACAGTATACTGTTGTAATATAAATATGAATATACAAAATATATATCCTGTTGTAATATAAATATAAATATACAAAATATATATCCTGTTGTAATATAAATATAAAACATACTGGACACCCAACAAGCTCCTATTGAACCCCCAAAATAACCACAACATATATATAAGCATATGAGTGTCACAGAGGAGTGCTACTGAGCATGGCAATATATATTTAAAATCAGAGACAGAACATAAAACACAGACAGAGCACAGTTTTTAGCATATCCAGTGAAACTCATACACGGTACAGTGCCTAAATATATATGTATAAATATCGAGTAAAATGGTCTTTTAGTTTAACATTTTTGGCCAAAATTGTTGTAAGCCCCTGAGCCAACTGCACGGCAGACCACAATTTAGGGGTCCCTAACGCTAATATAAATTCTTAATAACCTGTGTAGTAACAGGAAGAATGATTTATAGTAAGTTAGTTACCCTTGGTGCCCTTTTGCTTTCTCTGTTTTTTCCGTGTGCATGATAGCTCACGGTGGTTGCTGGCACAACGAGGCCAGAAGTAGCTAACCAGCGTTGGATAGCAGAAATTCGGTGTCCGCTCGTGTACATCTCCTTAATTCGCATGCTGAGATCCTTGGAAATCTTTTTAACAGCCATTGCTGCGAGTAGAAAGAAATACAAACACAAGAATGTATATTCGATGTTTAGTCGATGTGTATTCAATGTGCAGTGAATCCACAAAATGGATGGTGTATTTATACGGTAATGACTCACATTAGAATACGCCCACTTTCAACACCTGTACCTCGCTGCCATGCATAAAAGGTTACACACTTTGCATAGCCCACCACTCGATGATCTTTATCTGAACTTGCCCTTGTCCAGATACTGCATGCATTGTGCCATCTGCTTCCATGGAGCAACCCTGATTCTACGGACGCAGGAACCCAATCGCCTCTGTCGTGCCTGTCATACAGAAAAAGCGAAAGGCGGTTGCCATTTCCACGCCAAGGAAAAAGCGACAGGCTAAGGCTAATAAAGAAAACCTTCTGCTGACCCCAAAGGCTAAGGGTTTTCATAGACGTCAGCCTTATTATGTCAAGAAGATATACGGTGATGTACTATCGACGCAAAACGATTGGCAGCCAACCCATCGAACCCGCAGACCACTTCCTCACATACGCTTCGACGACTCTGCCACCGCTGTCCCAGACATCTTCAGCCCGTCTTCTCCACCCCTCGTCCTCGACGCTCCTGCCGCCCTCCCAGAAACCCACAGGCCATCTTCTCCGATTCTATCCGACGACGCTGCCACCTCTGAAATCCACGGGTCACTTTCTCCTTTGCTCTTAGACGACTCTACTTCTCGCCCGCAAATCCAAAGGTCACTTTCTCCATCTCTCTTCGACGACGCTGCCGCTTCTCCTCTACCGGATATCCACAAGTCACCTCCTCCACCCTTCTTCGATGTCGCTGCCGCTTCACTCCATGGAACCCCCATCTCATCCTCCGTTGCACCCATCCACCCAGATGTCCACACGCCATGCACAAGAAGCAGCTCGTTAGACCGGATGCTGAATGGGATAAGTGTTGATCTCCCCGGGAAGTCTATTGTGCTAGCAAAGATAGATTTGCTTTTGGAGACCATGTTAAATGTGGAGCAACGGATGCTACATATGGCTCAACGGATGATACATATTTGGATCAACGGATGCTAGATATGGATCAACGGATGGATCGACGGATGGAGAAGATAGAGGCTGACATAGCGGGTATACCTCATTTGCTCGGTGTTAATGCCCCTGTTTCCCCGACGCCGGAGCAGGGTGGTGACATGGATGTGATGAATGGGAGCATCGACCCCCTTCCATCACCAAGCGCACCCCCTCCACCAGAAGATGTAGTGTATATGTATGCCGTTGGAGGACATGACAATCCCGTCAAGACCACGCCAGGAGACAAGACGGTGACGAAGACCGGAGGAAAGCTTCCTCCCAGACAACCTACCATCACCCGTCGCCTCAAGCACACCCGCTCGCAGAACACCTACATTCGCTCGCATCGATACGGTGCCCGACATCACCCTGTGTGATCTGCCACCGGCGGTCAAGGAGAAGTATAGGGTGATGAGTGCTGGTGCACCCCACAAGTATGCCTTGTTACTTTTTAAGCACCATGTTCCCTACTCGTTGTACTGCGACTGGGCCTTCAAAGTGAACTACGATGGAATCGCGTAAAAAAGGAGCTTCCTGCCAATTTAAGAAAGAACATTCAGGATGAAATGCGGCACTTTTATCCAATTACAGATCCTGTAATGAAAGGTGTTCGAGACACACACACACAGGACCTGCACAATTCCTGTCATGGAGTGCCGGTTTTCAAGGTTGTCCTTAAAACCGGGCCTGTTTGCTGCCTTCGAGGACTGTACTGGTACAGGCCTGACTGACTATTTTGCACATCATCCCACTGTACTGTATACTATATGTTTCTTTAATGTTGCGTTTTGTATACTATATTTTATGAATAAAGATTTTTTTTTAATCACTGGTAAGACCATACTGTTTTGCTGAACTGTATTGTACATGTTTTGACCTGCTGTAATTAAATTAAGGAGATTTTGTTGTGTGTTTTTTAACTTGTATTTATACAGAAATGTTTTAACTTGCTGTACATTCACACACAGGACCTGCACAATTCCAGTCCCGGAGGGCCGCAAACAGGCACGGTTTTCAAGGCTGTCCTGAAAACCGGGCCTGTCTGCTGCCCTCGAGGACTGTACTGGTGCAGACTGTTTTGCACACCATCCCACTGTATATATTTTGACTTTAATAAAGGAGATGTTGCGTTTTGTATATTTTATGAATATAGAATTTGTTTTTAAAACATGTGACTGTAAACCATACTGACTGACTGTAAATGTTTTTACTTTCTATACATAAATGTTTTCACTACTGTAGCAGTAAACCATACACCTGTTGATGTTTTGAATTGCTGTGCACTTAAAATGCTTCTACATTGTACAGTATTTGTAAATAAATGTTTTTGAACTAACTCCACCAATAAAAGAACATGTTGATTTGCTTTACATTGTTCCATTGGCTCCTTTGCTACTGTAACAAAATACAGTGTTTCTAGAATGTACACTACTGTCCAGGCACACTGTACTGTATACTGTAGGCATGCTCAGTACAAGAGTATTAAAAAATATAGAAGACACATACAGTACTGTACTGTATGTACTGGCACTGTATAGAAGACACATACTGTACAGTATGTACAGTACTGTAATACATGTAGAATAAATGCATAGTTTTTATTTTTTCAGGTTTATTACACAGTATACTGTTTATAAATAAGTATTGTATACTGTACGGCCGGAAAACATCAGCATACTGTTTCAGGTACAGTATTCTATCCTAATCAATAACAACGGCCACTAAACTGTAGACTCCGGTACGTGGCTTTATAAATCCGATTCAGCAATGCGCAGGCATTGTTACACAAAGTGATATTATCCATCGAAATCCCTCCATTAGTCGCTTTCTTTTCTGAGGATAAAACAAAAAGAAAAGTTTTACTGTAATGGTCTAAAGAAGTTCCCAGCCAGTCCCACCAATAATTTTCTCGGGGGGCATCTCCTGTTCACATGCGCATGCGCCTACCACGCATATGCGTTTCAAGAAGGTTCCAATGCGCATGTGCCTAGCGTTCCCCCAATTGTTCAGTATCTGCAGTACAGTACTGTAGAAGCCGCACAGCCAATGATATTGCTTACAGGAGAATCGCTTGACTTTTGAATCGCACCGATATTGATACTGTATTGTCAAAATAAAAAAAACAAAGAAAATAATACGGCAACAATACTCACCATAGAATTTCCCATTCAGCTGGCGCCGGTGCCGGTCCACTGCCAATCCAGTGTTCTTGATCATCCACGTCGATAGTTTGCAGAGGGACTAGTCCACCTGTAGCCAGCTGATGAGGCTGGAAATTGCTTAGGTACATGCAAGCTTGATCGAAACTGCACGCGAAATCCGACTCAGGCTCAGGGTTGTCACTGATGGTGGGACCATTATCGGAAGCCCGGTGCATTGCTTGGCAGCGACTGTCGTTTCTTAGTTGGTTTTAATACGACCCTTCGCCTTTTGTCGTCTGCATGATCATAGATACAGGAAAAAGCCGGTGATACACACCAATACCCTCCAACAAATTGTGGCTCAATACGATAAAAACAGGGTTCGCTACATAACCTTTTCCTTATTGCACGCTTCCACGTATGAGGAGCTGGCGAAAATTTGTAAAAGTAATAGTTTTCGATAAAATACTGATAAATTTGAACAACTGTTCCATCTTATCATCTGTTGCGTTAATCGCGGCCCATATCAAATACGCGTAATTTCTGGCGGGTTTTTGGAAAACGGGCTGCACTTGAACATTCATGGCGGTCGGCGGGTCTCTGGAGAATACTGTAACCGAAACTGGTCTTTGTCTTTCTTTAATATGAAAAGCCTAAATTGATACATTTTTGCAACCTCTTTCTTCAGTCTCAAGGCCAAGTTACAATAGCACACTGTGGTATCTTTTTTAAACGAAACACCTGCAAGTCGACACATTACTGAAGTGCATGCGCATTACAATTCATGAATATCTGCCATCTGGCGGACGCGCAAAGAATTGCAACCTATTAAATCCGAATCATTCTCAATAAACGTATCAACCGCACGTCAACCACGCATGACCCGTGGCTGAGAACGCAAAATGAAGGCGGCATGATCCAGGTGAAGTGCGTTGCATTCCAGGAAAAAGCCAGGGAAAAACCGATGATGTGTTAGACTCAGATGCGCGGCAGCAGTAAAAAAAAATTATGATATTTGTCTAATAGCGTCCCCATTTATGATGTACAGTATTATTAATCTCTGTCTTCCCACCACATCAGAACCTCTCTCCCCTCTTCCACAGTCTCACACTCCTCTCCCAGTCTCTCCCTCTCCCAGTATTTGTCACTCCCCTTCCAGTGTCTCTCTATCCCTCCACTCAGTGTCTCTCCCTTCCTCCACTCTTGCTTTCCCTCCCCCAGTGTGTGTCTCTCTCACTCTCTCCTTCCCCCCAGTGTCTCTCTCACTCTCCCTTCAGCCATTGTGTGTGTCTTCCACCCACCAGTGTCCCTCCCTTCCCTCAGTGTCTCTCTCACTCTCCCTCCCAAAGTGTCTCTCTCACACTCTCCCTCCAGCCATTGTCTCTCCCTCCCCCCAGTGACTCTCTCACACTCTCCCTCAATCCATTGTGTGTCGCTCCCTCCCACCAGCCTCTCTCTCCCTCCCACCTTGTCTCTCTCTCCCTCCCACCAGTGTCTCTCTCATCCCCATGTCTCTTTCACCCCCCCTCCCCATGTCACATTGTCACAGTGTCAACCCCCCTCCTCATGTCACACTGTCACACTCTCACACCCCTCCCCATGTCACACTGTCACACTGTCACACTCTCACCCCCTCCCCAGGTCACACTCACACCTCCCCACACTCACCCCCCCTCCCCATGTCACACTCCTCTCCTTTCCCCATGTCACACTCTCACCCCCCCACACTCTCACCCCCCTCCCCATGTCACACTGTCATGCTCACTCTTACTCCCCTCCCCATTTCATACGTCTCACAACCCACTCTCAGCTCCCCTCCCCATGTCACACTCACACTCTCAACCCCCTCTCCATGTCACACTCTCACACTCTCACCCCCCTCCCCATGTCACACTGTCACACTCACACTCTCACCCCCCTCCCCATGTCACACTCACACTCTCACCCCCCCTCCCCATGTCACACTGTCACACTCTCACCACCCCTCCCCAAGTCACACACTTACCCCTCCCCATGTCCCAACACTCCCACACACTCACCCCCCTCCCCATGTCACACTGACACTCTCATCATGCTGCATGCATAAAGGAAGAACTCCAGGAGCTGCCACCTAATGGCCGAAAGAGAAATTGCAGTTACAGACTGCTTTTCTCTGCTCCTGGCAAAATTGTCGCCCGCTGCCTGCGCCCCCTTAAACAATCGTGTGACCCCCCTGAGGGGGGCACGCCCCCAGTTTGCGCACTGCTGGGCTAGTACACATTAACGTTTGCGGATTTAATTATTTTGTGACATCTTAAAAATATTTTGTTTCCAACTGATTTTTGATTATGCATAAATACGTTCTATAACAACTATATATGAATTGAAAATGAGTGAAAATACCCAAGCCAACTGTACTACATATATTTCTTGTGCTACACTGCAACAATGTTATTAACCCAATGCTAGATAACATGAAATATCCGTTGGAATGTTTACATATTAGCTGTAAATCTGCAGCATTCCATGCCATTTATCTAAGTGACTAACACAGAATGTGCGGATAAAACACATCAAAATGTATCCATAGGCAAACTACAGAAATAATTATGAATATATGTACTGCTTTGCTGCACATATTACATATTTGTTAAACTCCAAAAACACAAAATGTAGAGCTTTTTTCAAATCGAGGGGCGTAAACGTTGTGGAATTACATTTAAGGGATGCGCAGGAGTGATCTAATTTACAGCGGCATTGCACAGCACATTGAATAATATTGCCACGGATATCGTTAACTGGCTCTTACCTTCTTTCAGAAGTCTGATCCGGCATAGTGCTATTCATGCCGTGATCTCTGTAATATTAACAGATGACGGAGAAGAGGTAAAAGGGGCACGGAAAAGTTTATAAACTTAACCTTTATTTCCTATGGTACGCGCATGCGTAATGAATGGTATGCATATATGTGTCATTTGGGAATAAGCGATTCACAGATTATGTAAAGTACATTTGTTATAGTTACCTGCATTATATTGCATTCATATTCTGTGCAGTCATTCAAGGGGTGTTGCGGACGTAGCTGCTGTAGTCAATCAATTGGTTGTTCTGTGTGTTCAGCTCATTCGGGTTGTAGCTGAACAATAATAGTTTTGATATTGTGTCATGTACTGTAGCGGATCCAGATAGTTACTTTATAGCATTCCATCTGCTGTAACCAGGTCGTTATTATGCATGTTCTCATAAAATTAGGTCCGTCATGGTTCTGATATTGGTTGAAGCACTCTGGTTGAAAAGAATAACAATTCTGCTGAACATTTAAGGCACCACTGCGGGCACCTTTATCATGGTAGTTGTGGCCGAAAATTCGCTCTCTTCTTCTTACATTTCCATGAGCAAACATACACATCCATGATTCATGCACTGACCAACAGCCACCCCTCTTTCCGGGAGATGGTGGGTTTTGAATTAAACAATCATTGCTTGATAAAATCCGTTGGATCAAATGTTGCCATACAGCAGGCTTTGGCTTATTTTGATAAAATGGGTATTTGTCAGTGATATATTCATATATATCTAATACAATAGCTCTTTTTTCTGTTCGGTATTGAATAGCGCTATATATTAGATATGTGTAACAGAATGGAGGTTTCTTGTTTGAATACATTTCTAACAGCATATGTTCTCATGGAATGGAGGAAGTAACGCAAACTATTCCTTAAAACCAGCTTGTGTAAAAAAGTATCAACATGTTCACAATGTGGAGAACACTATACAAGGTCATTATAAAAAGGAAGAAGTGTCTGTGTAATCTTGTCCCACATACAGGTGCAGACAGTGTGTTGTATCATGTTGGCTTGAATATTCAACATAATTCAGTAGCCAAACTACGAAACACCCATTAATTTGAAACATTATTGTGTGTAAAGAACGTTTGAAAATGTTCACAAGAATTAATTACTATGTTTCTCTGTGTGTACTAAATAACTAGATCTTTCTCATATCAGCATTATAATGATCCTTCAACAGACATGAGAACCGCAGTGCTGTTTAGTTCACATATGTATACACATTAAATATTTTCTCATACACACTTAGTAATTTCACATTGTTCAGGCTTTAGCATTACTGAAGTATATTACGTTTGTATGAAATTTGTAAAATATGTATACTCATGTCACACCAATGTGAATACAGTTATAATAAAGATATCCCTCAGAATTCAATGTAGCACATATATTTGTATATACACTATAAATGAGTAGGACATGTTCAAATCATGAAAGATGAATTGCTGATTGTTATCAGAACATGAACTCCATTATCCCTAATTTTTGACTAATTTGAACTAACTAAAAACCCAGCTAAGCAGACTTATTTTGTATATGCTTAGTGTATAATTTAAGGGTCCAATATGGAGATGTATATACTATGGTGCAAATCAATAGTTATTTTAACTTTTTTAAAGATGTTATGTCATGGCCTAATGTTTTTTTTAACTTAAGCTTTTTCTGAAGACTGGGTGGTAGATCTTGAGCTTGTCTCTGTCTTACTGGTAGTTGTCGAAGATACTCTTATTGAAGTGCTAGGTGGTGCACAAATAGATGGCACACATTCTGTTATTGCTGTGGCCACAATGGGACTGTGAGTTTGACTTGTACTTGCCAATGCCAGTACTTGTGCCAGTGGCTGGGCCTGTGCCATAGGCTGGGTCAGTGCCCGTGACATATTTTGTGCAATAATAGTTAGACTATTACAAATCGCCTTTAGAGTCTCCAGTTGTTCCTGGAAAAGGACTTGCATGTTTTTCAATTCTTGAGAAATGGTGTCATTGGTTTTCTGCTGATTGGCTGCCACAGCGTGGTGATGCATGAAATGGTCAATGGTCCTCTAACTCTTCTGTTACAGGATCTTCAATATCCTGTTCTTCCCGATTGTCACATTCAAGTAACTCTTGATCTGGTGTAGAATCATCTGGGTCAGGGACATCAAGTTCTCTAAGGACCTCAGCATATTCATGTCCTACGGTCTCCCCTCCAGAGTCTATATCTTGGCTCAAATAAAAAAAATCCTCGTCACTTACTAATGCTTCCAGATTGGGAGTGGCAAACAAATCTGACTCGGTTTCCTCATCCATAACTATATAATTAAATATTATCATTTGTTATGAACATAATGACAAAGTCAATATGTTCTACTGTTATGATTTTGCATGTACATTTAGCTTGCTATGCATTGTATTATCTGCTTATCAATAAATACTGTAGTGCCAACGAGTATTCTAAAACAAATCTGGGCAATCACCAACAAGCTTGGCCCCCTGCAGACGCACTTACCTGAATGCCCTCCCACTGTCTCTGTACGTTCTCTCCACCAATTAGATTGTAAGCTCCCCGGAGCAGGGAGCCCTCTTCCGAAATGTTACTTTTATGTCTGAAGCACTTTTCCCCCAATCTGTTATTTGTATTATTTGTTATTTATATGATTATCATGTGTATTACTAATGGGAAGCGCTATGTACACTAATGGCGCTATATAAATAAAGACATACATACATACATACATTTTTTAGCATGCATGTTATTTTTTTTATGTGCATATGCCATTAACATCACCTAATCCAAAAATAATATATTTGTGTAGAAATCTAGGATATTTAAACAGGGTTATAAAAATACACTTTAAATTTACACATGGAGCTTACATACAAAGTTGTGGTGGTATCCAATTTCTTGAAAACACAAGAGTACAACGTCAACTGGCCTATTGAGACTTCATTATAGTGGACACCGATGTACTTTGAATGCCGGGGTCAATTGGTTTAAATTTTTGGTACCGCTCAAATAATTTAGACAACATTAATGATAACATTAATGCTAACAAGTTTCATAATAGTACGCCTACACACCATCATGTATGCTATTTGCTGGTGAAAAATGTATTTTTGGAACATACATACTGTAAGAGGTCAGAGAATGTTATGAAGACTCTGATGGGTAAGATTAAAACACCTTACTGTACGCCAGTGAAAGGAAGCACGGTGTGCAACATTTTACATGCCTATGTGAAAGTGTGGTTATTACAGAATGTGCATGGGTATATAAATTGATTACGATCTCACCTTCAGCAGTTGTGACAGATTTGCCTGTAGAAATAGAACAGGAAAAGATTGTTATTTATCTCAGTATATGATCAAAATATACAAGATGTATTTTGTTTTAAAAATACATAACAATGTTTTAAACTTTCATATAGGGACATTATGAATTATAGTGCTATTGTGAACATATGATGTGACATAGTGACCTTAATAGCATTGAAATCTTGTCAATTAAAAAATTACATTTTGAGATGTGTGTACAGTGTATATATATATATATATATATATATATATATATATATATATATATATTACACAGGTCATTATGTTCACTTTTTCACAATCAGGCTTGTTATGTAACTGATAAAAAAAAATACAATAGTGATGTATGTATGTACAGTATGTATGTATGTATGTATGTACAGTATGTATGTATGTATGTGTTGATGGTAAAGTGTGTGTGTGTGTGTGTGTGTGTGTGTGTGTGTGTGTATATATATATAAATATATATATATGTGTATATATAAATATATATATATGTGTATATATATATATATATATATATATATATATATATATATTATAGTGTATATATATACATATATATACTGTGTATATATATATATATATATATATATATATATATATATATATATATATATTTATATATATACACACACACACACACACACACACACACACACACTTTTCCATCAATACATACATACATACATACATACATACATACATACTGTACATACATCACTATTGTATTTTTTTTAATGACAGATCTGATGTATCTCCCAAAAATGTTTGGATGATAAAACTACACTGGGCCACACATGACCATATAGCTACTTAATAATTATTTATGTAGACACAGATAGCTACAAGTGTA
This sequence comes from Ascaphus truei, assembly GCF_040206685.1. NCBI lineage: Eukaryota > Metazoa > Chordata > Amphibia > Anura > Ascaphidae > Ascaphus > Ascaphus truei. The sequence goes on from NC_134483.1 coordinate 368,585,179, forward strand.
CAGTCAGTGTGACTGCACATTTCTTTATATGCTATCAATTAGAGAAGTGTATCAGTTACATAACAAGCCTGATTGTTAAAAAGTGAACATAATGACCTGTGTAATTTATAGAATATTTGATAGCATCATATAAACTACAGCGAATAGTTTCTGTATATATAAATGATTGCCTTTTATGCACTGTATTTCAGCATTAATTAGACATTGATTTAATATCATAGTACTCACCTTTTGCCGACTGTGAAAGAGTCAAGCCAATGTCCCTGTCTCTCCAATCCCAAAAACGAATTGCTGATCCATGATGGGGTACATCTTCTCTTCATAAGAGTACAAATGTAGAGATGCAGGAGGACCGCCTCCTGTACCACATGCATGACGACCAGCCTTTGACATCTTTCTTTTAAGGCGTAGTTTTATGTCTCCAAAAGTTTTTTTGCATATCTCAGGTGTTCGTCTTTGTTGGCCAGATGCACTGGCAGATGTGCAGATCTGGGACCACAGATGGCTTTTTTTAATTATTTTAGTTTTTGCTCTGTATATATGTAAAAATGTTTTAATAATGACTATAGGTTACTGTACATTTAACTATTGATTTCATAATTTCTGCTATTATATTAACTATTATAGCATAGGAAAGGGATGTTGTAACAGATAGTATGAGTATTTGTGTCACCACCAAAATGTACATATAGTTACAGACACCCATTAGTCTATATAATGTGCACATTCGTGACTAAGAAAATGTGTTCATACATAAGCAGCACACTTCAGTTATAGCATACATGTTTAACATCTCAATGGTACATTCATAAATGTTTTAAAATGACTAAATGTACTGTTTCGATACATTTAAATATTACTTTGTATACTAAAATCATATAAGTGATGTTCTTACATGACAATGACCAATAGAGTTGATTAAACGAAGCCATGACACCTTCCACAAGAATATATTTTCTCTATGAGAAAAACGGGTGTTTCTTATCCCTTCGACGCGCTGCTTGCCTGCTGGAGGCTGCTCATCACTTGCATGAGCCTGCTCTGCCTCAGTGGTCAGATGCTCGAATCTGTCCCTTTCTCCCTATCCATTAATCCCGCTACCCTCCCCCACCTGCACTCCCACACCTGCACTAGTAGCACAGTGACGTACCTGAACAAGACGTACCTGCACTGACAGCACGGCACACAACTGCACTGGCATGATGTCCCGTACCTGCACATGCCATTCCTCTTCCATGCTCCACCACTCCTCCAGCCACTGCCACTCCATCATTCCCACACTCCATCACTCCTCCAGCAACCGCCACTCCCACGCTCCACCACTCCCACCACATCTCCCAGGTCCACTCCTCCTCTTCATTTCACACACTGATGCAGTCACTCAGTCACTGACTCACTGACTCACTCACAAAAAACAAATTGAAAAACAAATGACACACTAACAAAGTACTTTCACACTAGCCAGTGTGGTGTTGCAGCAGTTGGATCACGTCAGACAGTGGAACGAGATGGAGGAGCATTGTGGAAGAAACCGTGGGTATGTAGCACGGTAAGCTGTTGTGTATCAGCTGACGAAATCTCTCACAAAAACCTCTACCTGTCCCCGCTGTATTAGAGAGACTCCACAAGGAATGGGACAGAGGGATTTATTCAGAGACAACTGTGGATATTCGATGTGGTGAGATGCTGTGTATCAGCTGAAGAAATCTCCTATTAAACCTCCACTAGCTTACTGTTGTATCGTAGAGACTCCATAAGGACACCAGTTGACCGAACTACTTTACAACAGCACACCACACAACACTGGGCTATGTTTTATACAGATTCATCTAGATTATGGCACATTGTCTGTTCTGTTTTCATTAACCCTTCAATTAGGGGATACTTGTTATATTCACAGACACCCCTATGGGACTTTAGAAGCACCCATTCAGGGCTTAGGTCCTATCTTGTACAGCTCAACCCCGTTATAGCGCGGTCATCTGGAGCCACCCGATCCAATCGCGCTATTACCGGGGTCACGCTAATTTTTTTTTTTTAAATGGCCGACACGTGCCCGTTCGGGCGATGGGGGAGGAGGGAGGAAGAGGTGGAGTGAGGCGTCGGCAGCCCTACACGTCCCCAAGCAGCCACCGTAACTCCCCTCGCACTTCCTCCAGCAGCCACTGTACTACAATAAGCAGCCTCACTTCCCCCCACCAGCCTGCTCCGATGCCAGCCCCGCTCCGACCACCCCACGCCAGCTCCGCTCTGATGCCAACCCGCTCCAATCACCCCCCACCAGCCCCACTCCAATTACCCCCCCACCCCCCCCAGCCCACTCCGATGCCAGCCCCGCTCCGACCTGTGCTGTAAGTGTGTGCAGTGTGCTGTGAGTGTATGCAGTGTGTGCAGTGTGTGCAGTGTGCTGTGAGTGTATGCAGTTTGTGCAATGTGTGTGTGCAGTGTGCTGTGAGTGTGTGCAGTGTGTGCAGTGTGTGCAGTGTGTTTAGTGTGCTGTGAGTGTGTGCAGTGTGTGCAAAAAAACCCCTTTTTTTTTAAATTCGGGGTCCCCGCTCAAACCGCGTTATAGCAATTGCGCTATAACGAGGTTGAGCTGTATTATAATATAGTTATCTATATATAATAGAAACTAACTATCTCTTTCTATGTAGTGTTGACACCCTGGTTAGTGTCCTGTAATTACAACAGGGCAAAACTGCACATTTCTTTTCCATTAAATCTAATTTTTAACAATGTCCTCGAAATGCCTTTCTTTTATAGCTTACATTAAATAAAGTTATTTTAAATAATTACACTTTTAAACTTTTTCATGCTGTGCACCACTAAAGAGATTCTTTCTCTGAGTACCCCTGAGTACTGTAACATTTGCAAAAGTCTCTTCCCCGGTAGCACGCATCAGTTTATGTCCGAATTGTAAATAAGAATCAAATATTTGTTGGTTTTGAGCGTAGTGTCTTTCTATTAAACATTAATAAAGCACCCAGCATTTCAGCATATAGCAACATGGTAACAATTTACTTCAGGTTTACACGAATCTATGGGATATATTCTAGAAGCTGCAAGCTTGTCATTGTCAAACCACATGATTTGACATGGGCATAAGTCGCGGATTAAAAAGTAAAAACTAGCCATATTTTATATTGCAAATCGTATCGCTGAGATCTCATCAATAAAAAATTACAAACCATGTGGTTAAACAGCCAATCCACGTGGGTTGTATTTTTCTTTTGTTTTGAAGCAGAGTGAACCTAACCTCTTGAGATAAAGCATCACGCGCACTATATTTAGCGGCCATTTTAGACAGCGCATGTCAGTTTTCTGGAGGGCCACGTGCTTTGGATTCTGTGAAGAACCCAAAAACTTGGTATATATCAACGTACATGACACCTTCTAGTTCTTTAGTGTAGCATTAACTCAAAACACAACACAGTTAACAAAAGTACTGTAACAAGTAATACGTTCACACATATGGAGAATAATAAAACAAACATAGTTCAGAGAACAAAGATGTGTTTGGAATATAATGAGGCTAGTTAAAGAGTCAAGTGTTTTTCTCAGAAGGGGCCCCTAATGCATTGTTAACTATAATGAATTTAAATTGAACATACCATCACTGGCCTATAAATAAGTCCATTTTTAACACGTCCTGTCTATTTTCATACATGTAATACTTTCCCTAGGGAAGAATGAATCAGGAAGCTGATCAAAGTCCAGAAAGCATATACAAATAGCAATCTGCATCAAAAGATTATATATACTGTACAAGAGAGAGGTGTGGCGGTCAACACTGATAAAGTGAATTACTAGAATAAAACTTTTAAAGTGATTAAGAGTGCATTCATCGTGATACACAAATATAACATAGGTGTCAAACATACTGTATAACAAACATGATAAATGTGATAAATCACTAAAAATGCGAAATATACTGTATGAACCAGTGTTTTGTAGTAAGTAGGTTCAGAAATACTAATTGTTCAGTATACTCCTCCACTCAGAACTCTTTCATTTCAGATATCCTCCACAGTCAGCATCCAAAAAATCAGGGGAGCGGCATGTGCGTTCGCAGAATTTATTTCAGGGGGGGGGGCATAATTTTAACGGCCAGTGCCCGGCGTGAAAGTGATGGTGAGTGCACCGTGGCGAGCGAGCCCGACCAGCATAAGGGGGGCTTCCCCCCCCCCCACCCCCGAGAAATTTTTGAAAAAAAAGTGGGCAAATGGTGCATTTTCAAGCAAATTTGAGAAAGCTTGAAGGTTAATAAAGCAATATTAAATATTAAAAAAAACCATTGCATGCAGTTGCACCACATTATTCATACACACACTCTCCCCCCCCTGCATCTCCCATCTCTCTCCCCCCCTGCATCTCCCATCTCTCTCCCCCCTTCATCTCCCATCTCTCTCCCCCCCTGCATCTCCCATCTCTCCCCCCCCCCTCTGCATCTCCCATATCTCTCCCCCCCTGCATCTCCCATCTCTTCCCCCCCCTGCATCTCCCATCTCTCCCCCCCCCCTCTGCATCTCCCATCTCTCCCCCCCCCTGCATCTCCCATCTCTCCCCCCCCTGCATCTCCCATCTCTCTCCCCCCCTGCATCTCCCATCTCTCTCTCCCCCCTGCATCTCCCATCTCTCCCCCCTCTGCATCTCCCATCTCACGGTGAGAGTGATTAGGGGTGCCAGGGTGCAGGAGGGAGGGCCAGAGGGAGAGTCTTTGTGCCGGATGGGGAGTTACAGCACGGGAGAGCGGGAGGGCACGTGGCGGCCCCCACCCCTGCCCCCCCCCAACCTACCCCCACCCCCAATCTCCCTCGCCCCCCCCCCCCCCAAGCTTCTTTGCCCCCTCAATCTCCCTCTCTCCCCCGCATCTCCATCTCTCCCTGGTCCCACAAGTCCCACTCCCTACCGTATGCGGCCACACTGCCGGGGTGCAGGAGGGCACGTGGCGGCCCCAATAAATCTTTACCACCACCACCAGTGTATATTTTTGATCTGAATTTGACAAAAGCGTATTTTCAGGGATAAATTATCCTCTATGTCTGGATAAATGGTAAATCATATTATAGTTATAATGTTTGTAATTTACACTAACAAGTGATGAGCCCCCATCGAGGGAGGTGGGACATCGTAGATAGATATCACTGTCACATGTATGTGTTCTATCGATTATAGGACATCATGCATCCGTCATATTATCAGATATAGTTTAATATTATAACAAATCTAGGTCCGGGTGGAGGACTAAAAGGATAAACTTGTCAATGTGCACTTGATTGATTTTTTAGTTGTGTACCGATGTTCCAAACAACTGATAGAACTCACTAAGATGGATACAATACCCATCAAAATTTATTTTCAGCGGATATTCTACAAACACAGTAACATGGTATAATATCATTAATTAATTATGATCTTAAGGAGTAGCTAGGATATTGATGCAAATATTCTTAATATTTGTATTAAGCTTCCCCCCACCCCCCAAATGGAATAACATGTTCCACTAGTAGGGTACTGGAAGTGGAAGAGAAACGGTCCTGAAGTTTTTGTAACAGAGGGCAATCGATCAGATACAGTAACTACAGTATCTATGACAAAAATGGCCCCAGCTCAAAATTCACCCTTTGGCCATTTGGAACTAAGCTCCTGAGCTGGTGGATCCAAAACGTTTCACGCCTAGTGAGGTCATTGTCCCTGTCACCCCCTCTCCAATGAGGTACCATATGTTCAATAGTCGTGAATGTTTGTCCCTTGGGATCTCCCTGGTGATGCAACAGAAAATGTTTGGCAACATTATGATTCTCAACCTTACACCTTATGTTGCAAAGGTGCTCAAGGATCCTAACTTTCAAAGGCCTTGTGGCCTTCCCCACATTTTGGAGGCCACACGGGCAATCCAGGAGATATACAACATGGTCTGTATTGCAATTGAAATATTTCTCAATGTTGTAACTTTTTTTCGTGACCCGTGATATAAATGTGAACTTCATCTGCTTTAAATTGACATGCCTTGCAGTTTACACAGCTTAAAAAGCCTTTTACCTATGCCAACCAATTATTTGTATGCTCCTTAATAGTTGGTAATGCACTGGGTGCCAGTCTTCTCTTAAGATTGTTTGCCTTTTGAAAAATTATATTCCGCCTGTCAGGGACTACATCTTTCAGTATGGGATCATTTGTAGCTATGTGCCAATACCGATTTACGATATTTCTAATCTTATCGACCTCCCTGTTGTAATTAGTCATGAAGGCCATACTGAAATTGTTCACTGCCTTTGACGACCCATTTTATTCTTTTATTTTAGTCAGCTCTTTTCTATCTATATTGTGGACTTTGTCCAGTGCCTCCTCACCTTAGTGGGTCCCTTTGAAGAAACCTCTTTTTCAGAATTTCAGATTAATCTTCGAATTCACTGTCTTCAGTACAGTTACTTCTGATTCGTCTGAATTGGACATTATTAATCCATCTCAGTTTGCAAACTTGTTTGCAAGATGAAATTATTACTCTCCACTGTCTGTAAAACCTTTTTTGTCTTTACCTTTTTATCTTGAATATAGACAGTGAGATCTTAAAAATAAATTGCTCTCTGGCTGTGTTGGCATGTAAATTTTAGATTCAGATCATTGTTGTAAATATGGTTGACAAATTCCTTTAGACTTTCAGAATCCCCTCTCCACACAATTATTACATCATCAATATATCTCCACCATAGCACCAAGTTCGTGTCGAGTCCATGGTAGGACCAAATTACTTGTACTTGTTCCTCCCATACCCCCATAAAAAGGGTCGCATAACTCGGTGCAAACTTTGTGCCCATGGCGGTTTCACACTTCTGGACATAGAAGTACCCTTTGAACCAAAAGTAGTTATGGCTCAAGATGAACCGTATGCAGTCTACTAGAAAATGTACCTGTGCTTCTGGAAGTTCTTCATCTCTATTCAACACCTGTTTGATTGCATTGCATCCTTTATTTTGCCATAGACAAATAGAGCAATGTGACATCGCAGGTTGCCAGTTTCATTACTTCCTCCCAATTAAAGTCCTCTACTATTCTCCATATGTCTGCCGTATCTCTTAAATATGACCTCAGATTTTTGACATACTGTGTTTCTGAAGGTAAATGTCAATGTATTGGAACAGGCTAGACGTCAAAGAGTCTTAGCTTCGATATTATCAGTCTACCAGTGGGAAAGGGGAGGCTTTTGTGGATCTCCGGGAGGAAATAGAACACTTGATCTTTCCTCAACAGATATTGGAATTCTTTGTCATTAAGGACTTCGCTGTCTTTCCGTCTTATTAGTAGATCCTTAAGTTCTTTGAGGAACTCCTTGGTAGGATCCCTGGCAATCCTGAGATATGTCTCAGTATCCCCAAGAATCCAATCTGCTTCTTTAACATAGTCTATATGCTTCATGACCACAACCCCCCCTCCCTTGTATGCTTGCTTTATTACTTCACTGTATGCTTGAATCCTCTCTAAGTTCTCTAATAGCTTCTCTCTCGAGTTTATTTAGATTGTATTATATTTGTGTTCCCATTCTGTTAGTTTGGCAACATCTTTTTGTATCAGCTGGTAATCAGGTGGTAAACTTTACAAACCTTAGGGAAAAAAAAGTTGAAGCAGCTTTCATAAAAGAATATATGAAGGTGGACTCCATAGTGTTAATAATTGAGTTTGCCTCTTTTCTGTTTTCATATGTCCATACCTCTGTTTCTTTCGTTCTATAAAATCTTTTTATCGTAAGTTTAATCAGAAATTTCTGAGCGTCTATAAACAGATTTGAAATTATTCAGACCCGCCGATAGGGAATCTCTCTCCATCAGGGAAAGAAATCTGTTCTGTCCATCTGAATCGGAAGGCTCTCTCTCTCTCTCTCTCTCTCTGAGCACCAGGGACCTTGGGGGTGGGGGGGAAATGAGCGTCGGGGACAGGGGAGGGGGAAAGGGGGGTGAACGAGCGGCGGGACTGGGGGGGTGGAATGAGCACTGGGGACAGGGGGAGAGTCATGTGAGGTGCAGGGGGGAGAGTAATGAAGGATGCAAAGGGGAAGAGGTATGTGGGGTGCAGGGGGGAAGAGGTATGTGGGGTGCAGGGGGGAGAGTGATGTGGTGTGCAGGGGGGAGAGTGAGGTGGGGTGCAGGTGGGAGTGTCATTTGAGGTGCAGAGGGGGGAGAGTGATGTGAGATGCAGGGGAGGAGATTGATGTGAGGTGCATGGGGTAGAGTGATGTGAGGTGCAGGGGGGAGAGTGATGTGAGGTGCAGGGGGGGAGAGTTATGTGAGTGCAGGGGGGGAGAGTAATGTGAGGGGCAGGGGGGGACAGTGATGTGAGGTGCAGAAATTATATCCCGGGCAACACCGGGTATATCAGCTAGTTAGCAATAAATGGGCACTAAAAAATTTAAAATTAAAAAGTACAATGCAAAAATTAAAATATCATACATTCAATGGTTTTAGTTACCTTTAGATTTCTTCACTCTCCGATTCCAGAGGTCTGAGGAAGCTTTCGACAAAAGAAGCAATAATCCTCAACAGCCACGGTCCTCAGGTACAGTGAGTTATTTTCTTCTTCCTTCTTTTCTTCTATATTTTCTTCTCTACCTTCATCTGTTAATTGTAATCCCATTTGGATCTTCTTTATCTTCATATTTATCCATCTTCATCTGTACAGTCCATTAGAATCCAGTTGGAGAGAGATGTTGACTCTGCAGCTTTTTGGCATCAAATGAGACAGCACAGGCCTTATATAAGGCCTGTGATGTCACATTTGACTGACAAATGGTTCCCAGCCAATCTAATTGGCTGGGATAACCATGCAACAGTTTTTTTTCTAAGGATATGATGTCGTCAAAAGGGTGGGAAGCAAGCCAATCAGAAAGGCTCTGCTTCCTTTCCCTTTAAGATGATGTCCCCACAACCATAATGGCTGCCATCACATGCTACTAGAACAAATAGGATTGTCACATGTAGTAAACCATGTGACAACTACCAAAAATGGCTGCGTCACATGGTTTACTACAACTAATAGGATGACCCCCAATCCTATTGGTTCTATTCACAGTAGAATTTTCAGGAAGAAAGAACTCAATCCTTTGCACAATATCACCAAAGTTCACAAAGGCTTGTCAGTCCTTCTGTAGTTCGTGCTGACCGCTCTACGCATTTTGCTCTAGTCAGAGCTTCTTCAGGGTTACCACTGAGTTTACCACTGAAGTTAACCTCTGACTAAACTAAAGCCTTGGTGAACTTTGGTGACATTCTGCAAAGAATTGAGTTCTTCTTCCTGAAAGCTCTACTGCGGATGGTTGCCAAGGGTGGATCACCAGAGAAGTAGGAAGTTCTGATTTTTGCCATTGCCTGACCCTGGGTGGTCCCATTGCATGAATCCAATATGTGTTTGTGAGTATATACTTTTTAATTATTTTTTTCCTCTTATAAGCTATTTGCACTATTTTCTGTATCCTTTTTTTCCATACTGTACTGTATATGGGATTCTCCTCCCCCTGTTTCTCTGCTCGAATATATCCTGAAATCAATCAATCAATGGAAATCAATCCATCATTGCAGAAATCAACATCTGAGGTGGTCACTCCTGATAACCAAAAAGCCCTTATCACTCACGGAGCATGATAGTGAATCGCACATCATTTATTTAAATCACATCTATCAAAATCTTTTGGCACTATATGCATATGTTTTTTATATATATCCCTGGATGTGAGTGTGCTCCTGACCCTTTGCTTCTACCACTTATCTGGACTTGGATTGAGTTCATTCAATGACCGGGACCAATTCAGAGGACTGTATAAATGTTATTTTTATTACTTTTAATTTTCACCTTCAAAAGTGTGACAACTTGAATTTATTGAATACGGTATTTGCACTTGATTTTTGTCTTCCCTTATACAGTTGTACAGTTATACTATTCCCCAAAATGTTTTCTGAAATTCACAGTTTGCCACAAAAATTATTCCAAATTGGAAGAAATTATATTTAAATGTAAGGAATTTCGCAATTGTGGTCTCTTTGATAAGAGACCAAGAATTGCAACTTGCAGACCTGGTACAATATGAGCATTTCCAGTCCTATGCATAGCCGTTTTCATTATCCTCTCCCTTTAATAATCTAAGCACCTTTGACTGGGGTATCAAATATTGTATGAGGCTATAGTAATATAGTACATTTATTGTTATTGGCTTTCATACTAAAATTATGTGGACTATGTTAAGAAATTATACAGTAATAATAGAACTGACAGAAAATATGATGTTGTTTATAACAAAATGCTATAATTATTAATAATACGATACTGTGGTCAGATTCATGTCTCTGTAATGATAACACCTGTTCAGAGTACTAAATTCAGGTAAACAGTCACATTTCAAAAAGGAGAAAATAAAGGAATTGTAAAATATATCACAGCCAAAACTTTAGAAGAGATATTGGTGGCTTTGAAAACTATTGAATTACAACATCTGTGAAAAACTTTTACAGATGGTCTCCTAAAGGTATCACAATTTACAAAGAATTGAAAGTTTTCCAGGACCAACACGTCTTTCAGAATTGAGTTATGCCAAATAAATCTAAAGGCATCTACATTTAAATAAATGTTCATCTCTGCCTCGGTACAGAAGAATTATGTAAACACTCACAGTACTTTTTTTTTTTAGATCTATAGTTATTCATTTTTCTATGTAATATTTTCTACAAATTACTTATAGAAGTCTATGCTGTGTTTGTGATAGCACAGCTTTAATAGTATGTGAATTGCTACTACTATATATGTGGATATATGACCTGTGTATATATTATTATTTTGGGAATGCTATCATACTGTCATTGCATGATTTGAAATAGTTGGCAAACTGAATCAGTACCATGGTTCATTGCTGGTGCATAATTTGCAGAGTAAATATAGGCATACCCCGCATTAACGTACGCAATGGGTCCAGAGCATGTATGTAAAGCGAAAATATACTTAAAGTGAAACACTACCTTTTTTCCACTTTACAATGCATGTACTGTACTGCAATCATCATATACATGCATAACTGATGTAAATAACACGTGTGTAACAGGCTCTATAGTCTCCCGGCTCGTGCACAGCTTTGGTAGAGGTAGGGAGTCGGTATTGCTTTTCAGGACGTGCTGACAGGCGCATGCGCGAACTGCCGTTTGTCTATTGGGCGATATGTCCTTACTCGCAAGTGTACTTAAAGTGAGTGTCCTTAAACTGGGGTATGACCGTAGTGTGTGAGAACATAACAAACACACACAGTCCCTGCAAGATCTAACCCCAATATCCACCACATCATATCATATACTGTATATTTGTGTCAAAAGGAATGCTACTGGGTGTGACCAAATGTATTCAAAAAAAGACAAAAAATATCCAATGCTACATCCAATATGACAAAAAAGCTATAGTAAAATACTTAACTGTTTGTATTCTCAATTAAGGGTAATTTATTTATAATCTTTGTCCAAAGCGTTATACGGCTGCAGCCACGTCACGGCATGACCACTATGCAGGTCCTACATTTTTCTATGTAATATTTTCTACAAATTACTTATAGAAGTCTATGCTGTGTTTGTGAAAGCACAGCTTTAATAGTGCATGAATTGCTACTACTGTATATGTGTGGGTATATGTTATTCTTTGGGGATGCTACCATACTGTCATACAGAGATTTCTAAAAAGAAGGGGAGTGGGGTTCTGCACCGAGAGAGAGGAGAAAAGGAGAACTACATAGAGCAGTATTGCATGAAATGTGAATAATCAGAACAGTGCTGTAACCTCCAATGGTTCTCCTCACAATGGAATGATGAAATAAGGCATATAACAGATCAGTGGCACTGTGGTAGGTGTTGTGTCGGGTAGTCTCACAGTGATCTCAGGAGAGAGAGATAGAAACACAAATGTTAGTACAGACGGTTGTAGCAATAAAAATATTTTAGAACAAAAAAAACCTCCAAATTCAAGGCTTACAAAAGATAAGTTCTTTCAAGCATAGAAATGGAATAAACAGTGACTCTTGAAAGCAGGGTGAGTCACGATCACACTGCTCCCGCTTACCATGGGTCCATTGTACTTGAGCATCTGGCCCCGTCACTTCTGGCTAAGGCCACCCGGAAACGAATAACAGATTTGTCCCAGTTCTCTCTCTGTCTTCTGGTTCACCGGTCAGGACATAAATTAAATCAAATAAGCTTTATTGGCATGACGAAAAAACTTTTCAGTATGACAAAGCATAAATAACAGGGGGTAGGGTATAAAGATTACACAATAAATGAATAACAGGGGGTAGGGCATGATGATAACACAGTCTATAAATAACAGGGGTTTGGGTATAATGGTTACCCACTACATGAATAACAGGGGGTAGGGTATAATGATGACATAGTACATGGGTAACAGTTACACACAGGGATGTGGGGGTTAGTGGGCACAACGCCTTTCGCTTGGCTACAACTCCATCAGGAGTCTGTACCATAATATTATTGCATGAATTAAAATAACTGGGAAACTGAATAATTACCATGGTTCATAGCTGGTGCATAATTTGGAGTGTAAAAAGTATGTGAGAACGTAACAGTCTGATGGACTAGTAATTCTTCTGTACACCCTCATAGCTAATATATTAGTGCTGTAAGTGGGTAGGTGTTGCAAGGGATTTTACAGTTTCTGTTTTGTAAAATGTACCCTTGATTTGGTAACACTGAAATACCAGCCTTTTCCTCGGCATGGCATGCTGTTTTGTGTATAGTAAACTAGCTGATATACCCGGCGTTGCCCGGGCGTGGAATGGCAGGGGGCATGGAGTGGAAGGGGGGGGGGCAAAGGGCAGGGAGGGGGGGAAAAAGGGCAGGGGGGGCAAAGGGCATGGAGGTGGGGCAAAGGGCAGGGAGGTGGGGGGGGCAAAGGGCAGGGAGGGAGGGGGGGGGCAAAGGGCAGGGAGGGGGGGCAAAGGGCAGGGAGGGGGGGACTCAATCCCCCCCACACACACACACACAATCCCCCCCACACACACACAAACCCCCCCCACACACACACAATCCCCCCCACACAATCCCCCCCCCACACACACACACACAATCCCCCCCCACACAATCCCAAAATCCCCACACTTAATCCCCCCCCCACACACACACACACAATCCCCCCCACCCCCCCCCCCCCACACATACACACACTCAATCCCCCCCACCCCCCACACACACACTCAATCACTCCCCCCCCCCACCACCACCACCAACACACACACACTTAATCAGTCCACAATTTCACCTGGGGGGGGGTGACATGCTCCGATCCCCCAACCCCCCATGCTGCTGAAAATGGGAAGCAGACAGAAAGAGAAGGAGGGCTTGTCTGTGTGCAGAGAGAAGCCCTGCCCCCTCTGCAAGACACAGACATAGAAGCAGCAGCACGGATCTTCTGGCCCCGCCCCCTCTGCAAGACACAGACATAGAAGCAGCAGCAAGGAACGCCCCCAGGTTTCCCTACAAGCTGCTCACGCCCCCCCTACATAATCATGCGCCCCCCCAAGGGGGCGCGCCCCAAGCTAATGTATGTAACACCCCCCTACCTAGTGTGTGTGTGTGTGTGTGTGTGTGTGTGTGTGTGTGTGTGTGTGTGTGTGTGTGTGTGTGTGTGTGTGTGTGTGTGTGTGTGTGTGTGTGTGTGTGTGTGTGTGTGTGTGTGTGTGTGTGTGTGTGTGTGGCCCGTCACTCCGCCTTAGGCCAATGAGAGGTGTGCGGGGGCGGGCGGCCCAAGGGACCAATGAGATTTCCCCTAGGGACAGCGGACATCCAGACAGGCATACACTGGCGACACACTTTATTCGAGCACGGCTAGTCCCGCGAATTCGGGTATACTCGGGTGTATTCAGGTTTCTGATATTTTTCAGCCAGAGTGCATTGCGTTATTTTCCGGCAGGAATTTAAGCTTTTTATTCCGGCTGGTTACAATACTGCAATGCCGTCAAAATACACATGGTGGCGCTTGCGAGCTATTCTCTGTGAAGCCGTCCCCTATAATGAATTGTAATGCAGTATACAGTATATATATATATACAGTACTGTATAACAACAACCCCTGTAAGCCCTAACATACAGTACTGTACTGTACTGTACTGTATATGCACATACATAAATGATACTACTGTATGGGCGGCGGGGGCGAGATGTGTTTGCAGCAGAGAGAGATCCGCTGCTCTCTCTCTGCGCAAACATCCACACATTAAAAATTATTTGAAATACATTTTTATTGATAGTGTAGATGTGCAGGGGGTCTCCGGAGCTGAACCGCGTTGGTTTTAGGTCTGGGGACCCCGTGCCCCCCGAGATACAGGCCCCTTTAGGGGGTGCCGGTATCCAGCTCTGCGTTAAAAGCCCCGATCACGTGACCGCGGCCTGTAAACCAAGCAGAGCAGAGGGATACCGGCACCCCCTAAAGGGGCCTGTATCTCGGGGGGCACGGGGTCCCCAGACCTGAAACCTGTGCGCTTCTGCTCTGGAGACCCTCTGCACATGTACAGTATCAATAAAACACATACAATATACAGTATAAATAAACACTCGTTCTTTACCTTAGCGTCTATGCGCTATGGTAAAGAAGCATTATTTTAATAATATTGTAAAGTGAGCAGGGGGTTCCCTGAGCCAGAAATTAATGATTAATGCTCAGGGAACCCCCCCCCCCCTGCTCCTGATCAATATTATTAAAAATACGGAAAATGCTGCGTCATTACTATAGCGGATAGCCGCTAAGGCAATGAAGGGGTTAACCCACCGTGCCCGCTTTATTGTGTGTAGTGGGGATGGGTGAGGGGGGTATTTGGCCCTTGGTGTGAGTTTAGGACTTGCGGGAGGGGGGGGGGGGTTGCGGGTGCACTTAACCCCTTCACGATCGTAGCAGTTAATACCGCTACGGTCATGAAGGGGTTAAGCCCTCCCGCTACCCCACCCCCCCCCCCCCCCCCGCAAGCCCTCCCCAACCATCGTTGGGGCGAATACCCCATTCACCCACCCCCGCTAAACACAATAAAAAATAATCACACACAGCATCCCCGCAATAAATAAATAAATAAATAAATACAAATAAATACATTTGAAATACATTTTTATTGATAGTGTAGATGTGCAGGGGGTCTCTGGAGCTGAACCGCGTTGGTTTTAGGTCTGGGGACCCCGTGCCCCCCGAGATACAGGCCCCTTTAGGGGGTGCCGGTATCCAGCTCTGCGTTAAAAGCCCCGATCACGTGACCGCGGCCTGTAAACCAAGCAGAGCAGAGGGATACCGGCACCCCCTAAAGGGGCCTGTATCTCGGGGGGCACGGGGTCCCCAGACCTGAAACCTGTGCGCTTCTGCTCTGGAGACCCTCTGCACATGTACACTATCAATAAAAATGTATTTCAAATTTATTTATTGTCATTTATTTATTTATTTATTTATATTTATTTATTCATTGTGCTGCTGCTGCTGCAAGTCGTAAACTCACACCAAGGGCCAAACACCCCCCTCACCCCCAATAAAAAAAATTCACGCACAGCAGCCCCACAATTAATAAATAAATCTAAATAAATAAATAAAATCTATGTAAAACCCCCTCCCCTATTCTCGCTTTTAAAACGCCCTGCCTTCTCTCTAATCTATGTAAAAAACCCTCCCCCTATCCCCCTATTGTGTGTGTGCGTTAAGCTTCCCTGCAAGCTATGTAAAAAAACCTCCCCCTATTGTGTGTGTGTTTAAATCTGCCTGGCCTGTGTTTCTGAGTGCTGAGTGCTCTGCGTTTAAAGGTCCCGATCACGTGATCGCGGCCTGTAAACCAAGCAGAGCAGAGGGATACCGGCACCCCCTAAAGGGGCCTGTATCTCGGGGGGCACGGGGTCCCCAGACCTGAAACCTGTGCGCTTCAGCTCCGGAGACCCTCTGCACATGTACACTATCAATAAAAATGTATTTCAAATGTATTTATTGTCATTTATTTATTTATTTATTTATATTTATTTATTCATTGTGCTGCTGCTGCAAGTCGTAAACTCACACCAAGGGCCAAACACCCCCCTCACCCCCAATAAAAAAAATTCACGCACAGCAGCCCCACAATTAATAAATAAATCTAAATAAATAAATAAAATCTATGTAAAACCCCCTCCCCTATTCTCGCTTTTAAAACGCCCTGCCTTCTCTCTAATCTATGTAAAACCCCCTCCCCCTATTCTCGCTTTTAAAACGCCCTGCCTTCTCTCTAATCTATGTAAAAAACCCTCCCCCTATCCCCCTATTGTGTGTGTGCGTTAAGCTTCCCTGCAAGCTATGTAAAAAAACCTCCCTCTATTGTGTGTGTGTTTAAATCTGCCTGGCCTGTGTTTCTGAGTGCTGAGTGCTCTGCGTTTAAAGGTCCCGATCACGTGATCGCGGCCTGTAAACCAAGCAGAGCAGAGGGATACCGGCACCCCCTAAAGGGGCCTGTATCTCGGGGGGCACGGGGTCCCCAGACCTGAAACCTGTGCGCTTCTGCTCCGGAGACCCCCTGCACATGTACACTATCAATAAAAATGTATTTCAAATGTATTTATTTTTCATTTATTTATTTATTTATTTATTTATATTTATTTATTCATTGTGCTGCTGCTGCAAGTCGTAAACTCACACCAAGGGCCAAACACCCCCCTCACCCCCAATAAAAAAAATTCACGCACAGCAGCCCCACAATTAATAAATAAATCTAAATAAATAAATAAAATCTATGTAAAACCCCCTCCCCTATTCTCGCTTTTAAAACGCCCTGCCTTCTCTCTAATCTATGTAAAACCCCCTCCCCCTATTCTCGCTTTTAAAACGCCCTGCCTTCTCTCTAATCTATGTAAAAAACCCTCCCCCTATCCCCCTATTGTGTGTGTGCGTTAAGCTTCCCTGCAAGCTATGTAAAAAAACCTCCCCCTATTGTGTGTGTGTTTAAATCTGCCTGGCCTGTGTTTCTGAGTGCTGAGTGCTCTGCGTTTAAAGGTCCCGATCACGTGATCGCGGCCTGTAAACCAAGCAGAGCAGAGGGATACCGGCACCCCCTAAAGGGGCCTGTATCTCGGGGGGCACGGGGTCCCCAGACCTGAAACCTGTGCGCTTCTGCTCCGGAGACCCCCTGCACATGTACACTATCAATAAAAATGTATTTCAAATGTATTTATTTTTCATTTATTTATTTATTTATTTATTTATATTTATTTATTCATTGTGCTGCTGCTGCAAGTCGTAAACTCACACCAAGGGCCAAACACCCCCCTCACCCCCAATAAAAAAAATTCACGCACAGCAGCCCCACAATTAATAAATAAATCTAAATAAATAAATAAAGACATGAAGAGAAATAAATATATACTGTACAGTATATACTTTGTATATATATATACACTGTATATATATATATATATATATATACATATATATACAGTATACATATATACACTGTGTATATATATATATATATATCATACAGCTATATATATATATATATATATATATATATATATATATATACATACTGTATGTGAGTGAAAAGAGAAAAAAGTAACCCGTATGGGAGCACTCAGGTATGCAATTGATATATTTGTTTATTTATTTGACACAGTGCAAAAAGGGATGAATAAACAGTACAGTACATGATTTAAAAACACTTAAAAAAGAGGCATGGACCCTTAAACACTAATGAACAGCACTAGGGAACGACACACACTGTCAACCCTAAACATGAAAAGGATAGTGACTCAAAAAACACTAGGGAGAATCAAAGTGAATCACAATAGGTTACTGGGTTTAAAGGCACCTACAGTATACAACGCTAAGGATAATGCACACTACACACCAAAAGGTAGACTTGTCAAAGTATAAATGACAGTCTCAAAGCATCACACATCTGCATTAGCATACAGTAATATAACCAATGCCTAAAGCACAAATCATGTGTAGGAAATGTGGTAAGGTGGAATGAAATCCCTAGATGTGTAGAGCAATGAAGTTAATGAATAGCATACAGTATACAGTAAAACATAACATTACAATCCACACAGTACATTGCATTTACAGTACATTGTATACTGTAAATGATGCATAGCATTAAATCTATGCACCATATACAGTACTGTACATTCTGCAAATGAATGTTAACAATATAATTGCAAGCTACTCTACCAGTAAATACTGTACAAACACTTCCAAACAAGTCAACTTAACTACAGTATTTTAACCAAGCAAGTAAACCAAAATCAATATATACTGTAAGTAACAACCAGAAAAGACAATTTAAAAACAAACTAACCCTTACAATACCAAGGATTACATCTATCTAATTGTAAAAAACCTTATACATTATACACAGCAGCATTGTTTAAAAACCCCTTCCCCCCTAATGTTTGTGTTAAGCAGATTACACTGAAGGGAGAGAGATATAAAGGCCTAAAGCCCCTTCCCCCCTAATGTTTCTGTTAAGCAGATTACACTGAAGGGAGAGAGATATAAAGGCCTAAAGCCTTACCTGCATTGGTAAACCCTCCCTGCATTGGTAAACCCTCCCTGCATTGATGTCGTGTAGTGTACAGTATGTAAATGTGGGGAGGAGGGGGGCCCAATGTGCATAATGTACTGTGAGGTCTAACCACCCTCACCCCCTACCCACATACTGTACCGTTACCCCCCCCCCCCCATCCTGGCCATGGCCCCTCACGCACAGCAGCTCCACAATTAATAAATAAATATAAATAAATACATGAAGAGAAATAAATATATACTTTATATATAAATGTGAGTTTATAAATAAAATAAAGAATATTATTTCTAGGGGCCCTAGAACAGAAGTTCCCACGCCAATTTCGCGCTCATTGCTCTTTTTTTGCTCTTTTTTTACAATGTTGCTGGTCTTGCGGCTTTGCAGTATGCAAGCAAAAAGCGCAGTGTATGAAGTCTGGGTGAGCGCTTTCCACATTTGATGCCTACGGCACCTTCCCATTTCTACACACTTCAATACCTGCACAGTTGGTAGCGCTTTCCATCCCAGCTACCATTCTGGATATTCACCTCTCACAGGCCATTCTTGCCCGAGTCTGTCCTATCAGACAGGGGCATTAACCTGTATCCACACCACCTGGACAATTTCTCTCTGTCAGAGACTTGTGCTATTTATTTTATATATTTTTGTGTAATTATTCATGCAAATTTATGCTCATTTCATATGTGGTTTTCAACATAAAGTGGCTGCTGGGCCTGATCCTAACTCATACAGTATACAGTAGCGCTTCCCTGTTTGTTTGTTTATTGCAAGCAAAAAGCAGTTTGTAGTACTGAGTGTGAGATAAATTACTGTATTTATCAGTGTTGATCAAAGAGAGTTGATCAGAAGGATTCCCCTTATATACAGTACGTAGAATTAATAAAATTGTATTATTTTCCGATATCCGCAGTGATTCTGGTCAACCTGACAGATTTTTAGTAATACAGTATACTGTACTGCAAGACCATGTGTTGTCTACCTTTTACTACAGTATACTGTACTGTATGAATGACAATAGAGTGCTGTATACTTTATAAGGGGAATCCTTCTGATCAACTCTCTTTGATCAATACTGATAAATACAGTATCATATTTATACCCCTTTAGCACCTGTCGTTCCATCCTATGCACCCATTTACTGTACAATGGTGATTGCGGTCGTATTCACGTACTTTATGTGAGATAAATTAACCAGTTCTTTTATTGCTGAAGTCGCCACAAAATACTTTTATTACAAATACAGTACAATACAATGGTGAAACTTTTCAAGTTAACAGCAATTCAAAACATCAACACACAATAATACATACTTTACAGTACTGTACAGTATACTGTACTAGTATATTTGGGCCTTGTCTTTGGGGGTTTATTCATGCAATTATTAGGGTGACCTGGCGTTGGAAATACTGACACAGTACAATCCTACAGCTACACCACCCACCCCCTCCCTTAGAGTTTTTAATCCCTCCCTGGCCAAGCATCAATCGTCTGGCTAATCCAATCCAAGCCATTGTTTTGTTAATCTGGCCCTGGGCTGTTCAGAACAGCCACTGCTTCTAAATTACTGAAAATATACAGGATAAATATACAGTGATGTGAAATAATCCTTTCTGTGTGTCTGAGAGTGTTGAAAGTCACCAGGTCCTCATCTAGTAGAGTACATTCTCGAATACCTTTAGAATAAAAATACAGTATATATAAATATACAGTATAAATATTGCACAGTATACTGTAATGTTAAATAACCCATCCTGTTCTTTTTCCCTTCATACTGTAACAGTATCCTCATTGTGTCTGCGGTACAGTAG
Organism: Ascaphus truei; assembly: GCF_040206685.1. Lineage (NCBI taxonomy): Eukaryota > Metazoa > Chordata > Amphibia > Anura > Ascaphidae > Ascaphus > Ascaphus truei. The sequence continues at coordinate 368,605,537 of NC_134483.1, forward strand.
TTCATTGAGAGAGGAGAGGTTTTGTGTACATCATTACTGCTGTTTATATACTGTACATTTGACTGCACAAGCAGATTTGACGAACACAAGGCCCCCCCTCCCCTCTGGTGCACCCTTTTTCCTGGAACGACAAGAAAACAAAAACTTTGTTCAGTTACTGTACTGTACTGTATGTGCGTACTGTATTATGGTAGACCTACTGTACAGTAGGTGGCTGGTGCAGCTTTCTCTGGAAAGAAAAAATGGAGCAGTTAGTAGGCACTTACTGTAGTATGTCAAACTAGTCTACTGTACTGTATACTGGAACTACTGTAAACTCTGACTATTGGGAAAGCTAAAATCTGTGCCATACTTACCTGTATCATAGTGTACCTACTGTACAATACTACAGCACTGTACTACTTTCCTGATGCTTGTCCATTGCGCGCGATGACAATGGGCAACACAGTGGCAATATGGTCTATATATTTATTGCATCGTTCAACGGTGAGTACATCGTTCCAAAAACTCATTATGGCTGTATACAACTCGTCCTTCTTGGAGGGTTTCGCCACTTTACGGATGTGGTCCTTCAGCTGATGCCAGACCATTTCGATCGGATTGAAGTCTGGCGATCTGTGATTGGAAAGAAAGGACAATTAGTTTAAGAGATACAGTACACAGTAAAAACAGTGGGGAACATATAAATGGGACACGGTCTACTACACTTACTCCGCTGGCGTCTTCACCCAGTTGATGCCGCGCTCAAGGATATGCGCCGTCGACGCGGTGTGCTTGGGATCATTGTCCTGGTAAAAGCGATGACCATTGGGAAAGTCTTGTGTGATGTATCGCACTATCACGGGCACAATGTTGTCTTGGAAGAAATCTTTATTCATGATTCCTATAGCAAGAAAAGAAAAGTGCTCAATAGTACAGTACAGTGCATACGGTAAGGCAACACTAGTCAAGTACAGTGCATTAGGCGGCATTATATTTGAGAAATTGTACCTTCAAAGACGACAATGCATCCCGGTCCACGCCTAGAGATGGCACCCCACACATGCAGCTTCACAGGGTGTTTTGGCCGTGGCTTCAAAGTTATGCGGCCTTTTTTGTGGAACGCAAATCTTGCAAATCTCTCCAGCGACACAGTAGACTCATCAGTGAAGATGCAATCCTGGAAAGTCTCACCGCTGTCGATCCATGCCTGGGCCTGGAGCACTCTTTTGATTTTGTTTGCGTCCCGTATCATGGGGTACGCTCTGTAATGACAATGAATAAAAAATGTTAGCGTCACAGCGCAGTACAGTTTGCAAAACAACATTTTTACTTTACAGTACAGTACCTCCTGTACTGTCCACTACTAACCTCACACGTCCATATTTCCATCCAATTCTGCGTCTCATCTTCTTTATGCTGCTCTCGGATACAGTCAGATTGTGGTTTTCCTGAAGAGTGTTTTTAACCCTTAATGCGCTCCTCTCATCATTCTCCTCACTTATTCTGTCCACCAGAAGAGTAGTCTCCCTACAATGCAAAGAAATTATATTGTGTTATTAATATGCAGCAATATAAAATGTATATTGTATACTGTACATGTAATGTTGTAATATACAGTAAATATAAATATACAAAAAATGTATACTGCTGTACTATAAATATAAATAGACAAAATATACAGTATACAGTACTGTTGTAATATAATAAATATACTATATAAATACGGTATACTGTTGTTATATCATAATAAATACACATCATATACTGTATATTTCGTTGTAAGATGAATTGCAATATACCAAAAGTGTATACTGCTGCACAAAAAATATAAATTGACCACACATACAGTACACTACAGTATATACTGTTGTAATATAATAAATATACTATATAAATACGGTATACTGTTGTTATATCATAATAAATACACATCATATACTGTATATTCCGTTGTAAGATGAATTGCAATATACCAAAAGTGTATACTGCTGCACAAAAAATATAAATTGACCACACATACAGTACACTACAGTATATACTGTTGTAATATAATAAATATACTATATAAATACGGTATACTGTTGTTATATCATAATAAATACACATCATATACTGTATATTTCGTTGTAAGATGAATTGCAATATACCAAAAGTGTATACTGCTGCACAAAAAATATAAATTGACCACACATACAGTACACTACAGTATATACTGTTGTAATATAATAAATATACTATATAAATACGGTATACTGTTGTTATATCATAATAAATACACATCATATACTGTATATTCCGTTGTAAGATGAATTGCAATATACCAAAAGTGTATACTGCTGCACAAAAAATATAAATTGACCACACATACAGTACACTACAGTATATACTGTTGTAATATAATAAATATACTATATAAATACGGTATACTGTTGTTATATCATAATAAATACACATCATATACTGTATATTTCATTGTAAGATGAATTGCAATATACCAAAAGTGTATACTGCTGCACAAAAAATATAAATTGACCACACATACAGTACACTACAGTATATACTGTTGTAATATAATAAATATACTATATAAATACGGTATACTGTTGTTATATCATAATAAATACACATCATATACTGTATATTCCGTTGTAAGATGAATTGCAATATACCAAAAGTGTATACTGCTGCACAAAAAATATAAATTGACCACACATACAGTACACTACAGTATATACTGTTGTAATATAATAAATATACTATATAAATACGGTATACTGTTGTTATATCATAATAAATACACATCATATACTGTATATTTCGTTGTAAGATGAATTGCAATATACCAAAAGTGTATACTGCTGCACAAAAAATATAAATTGACCACACATACAGTACACTACAGTATATACTGTTGTAATATAATAAATATACTATATAAATACGGTATACTGTTGTTATATCATAATAAATACACATCATATACTGTATATTTCGTTGTAAGATGAATTGCAATATACCAAAAGTGTATACTGCTGCACAAAAAATATAAATTGACCACACATACAGTACACTACAGTATATACTGTTGTAATATAATAAATATACTACTGTATATAAATACGGTATACTGTAGATGTACACTACAGTTTTCTATATTTTTTTTTGGTTAAGTTTTATAAATACAGTATACAGTACTTACGCATTTGTTACCCTTGGTGCCTTTTTGCGGTCTCTGTTTTTTCCTTGTGCATGATAGCACACAGTGCTTGATGGCACAACGAGGCCAGAAGCAGTTAACCAGCGCTGGATATCTGCAATTCGTTGTCCGCTCGTGTACATCTCCTTCATTCTCATGCTGAGATCCTTTGAAATCTTCTTAACAGGCATTGCTGCGAGTAGAAAGAAATACAAACACAAGAATGTGTATTCGATGTTTAGTCGATGTGTATTCAATGTGCAGTGAATCCACAAAATGGATGGTGTATTTATATGTTAATGACTCACATAACAGACCACCCACTTTCAACACCTGTACCTGGCCACCATGCATAAAAGGTTGTACACGTTGCATAGCCCACCACTTGCTGATCTTTATCTGAGCCATTGTCCAGATACTGCATTGTGCCTCCCGCTTACATGGAGCAGCCCCGGTTCTATGGACGAAAGAATCATCTCACCTCTGCTGTGCCTGCCACACTGAAAAAGAGAAAGGCAGTTACCGTTCCCAAGCCAAAGGCAAAGCGACAGGCTAAGGCCAACAAAGAAAACCTTCTGCTGACCCCAAAGGCTAAGGCTTTTAAAACACGTCAGCCTTATTATGTGAAGAAGAAATACGGTACTGTGCTCGGTACGCAAGACGCATGGCAGCCAACTCACCGAATCCGCAGACCACTTGCTCCCATATGCTTCGACGACTCTGCTGTAGCTGTCCCGGAAATCTTCAGCCCGGCTTCTCCACCCCCATCTTCTCCGGTTCCATCTGAAGATGCTGCTGCCTCTGAAATCAACGGGTCACTGTCTCCTTTGCTCTTGGACGACTCTGCTTCTCTCCCGGAAATCCAGCGGTCACCTTCTCCATCCCTCTTCCACCACGCTGCAGCTTCTCCTGTACCGGGCATCCCCAGGTCACCTCTTCCACTCTCCATCGATGCCGCTTCTCTCCAGGGAACCCCCATCTCATCCTCCGTTGCACCCATCCCCCCAGATCTCCAGATGCCATGCACAAGCAGCTCGTTGGACCGGATCCTGAATGGGCTAAGTGTGGATCTCCCCGGGAATTCTAGTGTGCTGGCAAAGCTAGATCTGCTTCTGGAGTCGGTGCTACATATGGAGCAACGGCTGGATCAACGGATGCTACATATGGAGCAACGTATGGATCAACGGATGGACAAGATAGAGGCAGACATAGCGGGCATACATTATTTGCTCGGTGTTAATGCCCCTGTTTCCCCGACGCTGGAGCAGGGGGGTGACATGGATGTGATGCATGGTACCTTCGACCCCCTTCCATCACCAAGCACACCCCCTCCACCAGAAGATACAGTGTACTATGCTATTGAGGAGGACATGACAACCCCATCTAGACCACGCCAGGAGACAACCCGGCGACCACTACCGGAGGAAAGCTTCCTCCCAGACACCCTACCATTGCCCATCGCCTCAAGTACACCCGCTCCCAAAAGACTTCCTACACCCGCTCGCATACAAACAGTGCCCGACATCTCCCTGTGCGATCTGACACCGGCGCTGAGGGAGAAGTATAGGGTGAGGAGTGCTGGTATACCACACAAGTATGCCTTAATCATATTTAAACACCATGTTCCCTACACATTGTACTGCGAGTGGGTGTTCAAAGTGAACTATGATGGGAATCGCCAAAAAAATGCCCTTCCTGCCAATTTAAGGAAAAAGATTGTGGAAGAAATGCAGCGCTATTACCCTGTTACAGATCCTGTAATGAGAGGCGTTAGAGACTGCATTAATGGCGTTTTGCGCCATGCAAGGCATCGGCCATGGCTGGAAAATGGGGAGGACTTTCAGTGAGACCATACTGTAATGTTGTGCTGTACTGTACAGTACATGTTTTACCCTATAGTACCTGCTGTACTTAAACAAAGGATACTGTATGTTGTTGTGTGTTGCACGGTTTTTGTACTGTATTTGTAAATAAAAGTTTTTAGTGGCGACTTCAGCAATAAAAGAACTGGTTACTTTATCTCACACACAGTACTACAAACTGCTTTTTGCTGCCAGACTGCAAACCCGCAAGACCAGCAACATTGTAACAAAAGAGCAATGAGCGCGCAATTGGCGTGGGAACTTCTGTTCTAAGGCCCCTACTGTATAAATAATATTCTTTATTTTATTTATAAACTCACATTTATAAACCCCGTCACCCACCCCCGCTAAACACAATAAAAAATAATCACACACAGCATCCCCGCAATAAATAAATAAATAAATAAATACAAATAAATGCATTTGAAATACATTTTTATTGATAGTGTAGATGTGCAGGGGGTCTCTGGAGCTGAACCGCGTTGGTTTTAGGTCTGGGGACCCCGTGCCCCCCGAGATACAGGCCCCTTTAGGGGGTGCCGGTAGCCCTCTGCTTGGTTTAAAGGTCCGATCACGTGATCGCGGCCTGTAAACCAAGCAGAGCAGAGGGATACCGGCACCCCCTAAAGGGGCCTGTATCTCGGGGGGCACGGGGTCCCCAGACCTGAAACCTGTGCGCTTCTGCTCTGGAGACCCTCTACACTGTGAATAAAACACACACATCATTAAAGAATCATTCTTTAGCTTAGCGGCTATGCGCTATGGTAAAGAAGCAGCATTTCTGTCTTTTTAATAATATTGTAGAGTGAGCAGGGGGTTCCCTGAGACAGAAATCTAATCTCAGGGGACCCCCTGCTCCTGCACAATATTATTAAAAGTTCAGAAACGAGGCTTCATTAGCATAGCGTATAGCCGCTAAGGTAATGAAGGGGTTAACGCATAATAACCAATAAATACATTCAATACACTACCCACTACCCATGGCAACCTCCGCTGCTGTACAGTAAAACAGAGAAAAAAAATAACACTTTCAAAGTAATGTCCCCTAACCCCTTAATCACCATAGCGGTTATTAACCGCTACAGTCATGAAGGGGTTAACCCGCCCTCACCCACCACTTGGGACGCCTACTGTACATACCCTCCCACTCTAACCCCCCACCCCGTGAGGCCTAACCACCCTCAACCCTCACCCACTAACTACCCACAAGGGAGGCCTACCCACATACCGTTGGGGAAACACCCCACCCCCACCCCAGTACCCACAATAAAAACAGTACAATCACCCACAATAAACAGCATTCTATTTATTAAATACATTACCCACCCCCTGTGCCCCCCCCCCCATAAATACAAGATTTATTCTTTTACATTCAGGGTCCATAACGTAGCCCCACGCTAGTCCCCGGTGGGCTGGCAGGGCACCTGGACAGACCTACAGTTTACCAGCAGCATTCCACAGGTTCTGGAGGCCTGCTGGTGGATCCTGCCAGCACCATGGCGCCCAGGTGGTCTCCTTGGGTCACCGTGAGCCTCAATTGGGTCCACACGGTAGGCCCAAGGATGTCTGGGAGCCCCGGGTCAAACCCACAGGTGTCTGCGGGGCCTCGGGTGGTTCCCATGGGGGTCTGGGGAACTCACGGGTGCTCACTATGGGTCCGCGGTGCCCCCACAGAAGTGGGACCACACATCATCATCCCCGCACCTACGGCTCGGAGGTGCCCCCACAGAAGTGGGACCACACATCGTCATGCCCGCAGACTACGGGTCCGCGGTGCCCCCACAGAAGTGGGACCACACATCATCATCCCCGCATGTGTCACCCGTGGAACCACCAGCCTGCTACCCTTTAGGATACCCGAGGATTCCCCGCGGGTGGTCTCCAGAGGTCCCACGCAAAACCACGGAAATAACCCTGAATGTAAAAAAAATAAACCTGGCCTATACATTCAATACATACACCCTCCCCCCCAACACCTACAGTACAATAATGTGCAAAATAACTATTATCCAGATATGGATAATAGATTAATTGCCCATTATTAAAAACATTAACTAGCATATACAAATAAATAAAGTACTACTGACCTCATCAATACGAAGTGTCCGACGCCAGCGCCTTCCTTCTCTTGCCCACACAAAACATAGCCAAAACCAAGCCAATACATTGCAATTACATTCAGATATCAATTAACCCCTTAAACACCTTATCGGATAATAACCGCAAAGGTAATTAAGGGGTTAAGCCACACAGGCACGATACCCACCCTTCACCCATGAATTTGTACTGTGGCTTCATCATGCAACTGTATATATATACTGTATATATATACATACAGAGAGACAGAGAGAAAGAGAGAGAGAGAGATATATACAGTATATATATATACACACGTTATATACACACCCATGATAAACCAAATATACAGTACAAATAAATGTAGAAGGGTTATCAAAACCATACTGTTCTACAACCAAACACTTCTCCATACAGACACTACATTAAAAATCAATTTCCTTTAAAAATCCTAACTGATCTCACAATCTACTGTACTGTATATGATCACAAACCAATGAAAAAAGTCACATTCCAAAATGCATAAAATCTATGCACCATACTGTATACATTCTGCAAATTAATCAACGTAAACAAAAATCAATTAGCAATCATTATTTACATCCCTAAACATTTCACACTCAATCATGAACAATGAAACCATTAACAGATTCACGCCTAGAGCAGAACAATTAAGCCTTTGAAAAAAATATAAGTACCGACAAAAATACAACCTTTACAGTACAACCAAGGCTATCTATCCCTGACCTTCCTCAAACACACAATACAATACCAAGGAATAATACATCTATCTAATTTTAAAATACTTTAAACTCACAAAATAATTAAAAACACATCTAATCCAGCTTTTAAAACATCATCATTTCTTACCCTGAATGTATACTGTACAGTATATCTCTCTAGACATATATATTGTACATACAGTGGCAAGAAATGATATACCACAAAAAAAAAAAAATACACAGGTTAAAAAACCTTTTGAAAAAATTAACAAGTTAAATAAAATACATTTCTTTACTGTAGTTCACTTACCATTACTTGCCCCCACCGACTCCCGTTGCCCAGCTTACTCACGAACCAATCCACGATCAGGAACCCATAAAATAATAAACCATTGAAAATAATAAACATTAAACTAAAAATCCAAACCAATCCACGGGTCTTCTACTTGTAATACACCTTCATCTGTATTCTTCTTTCTTCTATCTCCTTCCGGGCGGGGCAGGGCGTGGTCTTCTTTCCATCATCGGCCACGCCCTTGTCTTTTTTCTTCTCCGGAGGTCCTTCCTCCGCGGCGTCTGGCTGCAAAATGAGACGACATAGGCTTTTAAAGACCTATGACGTCACATTTTGCGTCATGGTTCCCACGGTCCTGATTGGACCGTGAAAACCATGTGTTTTGGCCGATAATAAAAAAATGATGACGTCACTTAAAGGGAATGAAAGCACAGCCAATCAGAATGGCTTTGCTTCAATTGCCTTTAAGATGACGTCATGAAAAGGCACATGGCCGTGCACACATGGTACTAGAGCCAATCAGAGCGTGGGAACTTTATCCCTACTCTGATTGGCTCTGGTATACCATGTGTCAGGGGCTTGGGGGAGAAAGGATGTGACGTCAATGAAAACCTGTCACGTGGTACGGTAGCCAATCAGAGCGTGGGAACTTTATCCTTATTGACGTCACATCCTTTCTCCCCCAAGCCCCTGACACATGGTATACCAGAGCCAATCAGAGTAGGGATAAAGTTCCCACGCTCTGATTGGCTCTAGTACCATGTGTGCACGGCCATGTGCCTTTTCATGACGTCAACTTAAAGGCAATTGAAGCAAAGCCATTCTGATTGGCTGTGCTTTCATTCCCTTTAAGTGACGTCATCATTTTTTTTTTATCGGCCAAAACACATGGTTTTCACGGCCCAATCAGGACCGTGGGAACCATGACGCAAAATGTGACGTCATAGGCCTTTAAAAGCCTATGTCGTCTCATTTTGCAGCCAGACGCCGCGGAGGAAGGACCTCCGGAGAAGGAAAAAGACAAGGGCGTGGCCGATGATGGAAAGAAGACCACGCCCTGCCCCGCCCGGAAGGAGATAGAAGAAAGAAGAATACAGATGAAGGTGTATTACAAGTAGAAGACCCGTGGATTGGTTTGGATTTTTAGTTTAATGTTTATTATTTTCAATGGTTTATTATTTTATGGGTTCCTGATCGTGGATTGGTTCGTGAGTAAGCTGGGCAACGGGAGTCGGTGGGGGCAAGTAATGGTAAGTGAACTACAGTAAAGAAATGTATTTTATTTAACTTGTTAATTTTTTCAAAAGGTTTTTTAACCTGTGTATTTTTTTTTTTTTTGTGGTATATCATTTCTTGCCACTGTATGTATGTATGTACAATATATATGTCTAGAGAGATATACTGTACAGTATACATTCAGGGTAAGAAATGATGATGTTTTAAAAGCTGGATTAGATGTGTTTTTAATTATTTTGTGAGTTTAAAGTATTTTAAAATTAGATAGATGTATTATTCCTTGGTATTGTATTGTGTGTTTGAGGAAGGTCAGGGATAGATAGCCTTGGTTGTACTGTAAAGGTTGTATTTTTGTCGGTACTTATATTTTTTTCAAAGGCTTAATTGTTCTGCTCTAGGCGTGAATCTGTTAATGGTTTCATTGTTCATGATTGAGTGTGAAATGTTTAGGGATGTAAATAATGATTGCTAATTGATTTTTGTTTACGTTGATTAATTTGCAGAATGTATACAGTATGGTGCATAGATTTTATGCATTTTGGAATGTGACTTTTTTCATTGGTTTGTGATCATATACAGTACAGTAGATTGTGAGATCAGTTAGGATTTTTAAAGGAAATTGATTTTTAATGTAGTGTCTGTATGGAGAAGTGTTTGGTTGTAGAACAGTATGGTTTTGATAACCCTTCTACATTTATTTGTACTGTATATTTGGTTTATCATGGGTGTGTATATAACGTGTGTATATATATATACTGTATATATCTCTTTCTCTCTCTTTCTCTCTGTCTCTCTGTATGTATATATATACAGTATATATATACAGTTGCATGATGAAGCCACAGTACAAATTCATGGGTGAAGGGTGGGTATCGTGCCTGTGTGGCTTAACCCCTTAATTACCTTTGCGGTTATTATCCGATAAGGTGTTTAAGGGGTTAATTGATATCTGAATGTAATTGCAATGTATTGGCTTGGTTTTGGCTATGTTTTGTGTGGGCAAGAGAAGGAAGGCGCTGGCGTCGGACACTTCGTATTGATGAGGTCAGTAGTACTTTATTTATTTGTATATGCTAGTTAATGTTTTTAATAATGGGCAATTAATCTATTATCCATATCTGGATAATAGTTATTTTGCACATTATTGTACTGTAGGTGTTGGGGGGGAGGGTGTATGTATTGAATGTATAGGCCAGGTTTATTTTTTTTACATTCAGGGTTACTTCCGTGGTTTTGCGTGGGACCTCTGGAGACCACCCGCGGGGAATCCTCGGGTATCCTAAAGGGTAGCAGGCTGGTGGTTCCACGGGTGACACATGCGGGGATGATGATGTGTGGTCCCACTTCTGTGGGGGCACCGCGGACCCGTAGTCTGCGGGCATGACGATGTGTGGTCCCACTTCTGTGGGGGCACCTCCGAGCCGTAGGTGCGGGGATGATGATGTGTGGTCCCACTTCTGTGGGGGCACCGCGGACCCGTAGTGAGCACCCGTGAGTTCCCCAGACCCCCATGGGAACCACCCGAGGCCCCGCAGACACCTGTGGGTTTGACCCGGGGCTCCCAGACATCCTTGGGCCTACCGTGTGGACCCAATTGAGGCTCACGGTGACCCAAGGAGACCACCTGGGCGCCATGGTGCTGGCAGGATCCACCAGCAGGCCTCCAGAACCTGTGGAATGCTGCTGGTAAACTGTAGGTCTGTCCAGGTGCCCTGCCAGCCCACCGGGGACTAGCGTGGGGCTACGTTATGGACCCTGAATGTAAAAGAATAAATCTTGTATTTATGGGGGGGGGGGCACAGGGGGTGGGTAATGTATTTAATAAATAGAATGCTGTTTATTGTGGGTGATTGTACTGTTTTTATTGTGGGTACTGGGGTGGGGGTGGGGTGTTTCCCCAACGGTATGTGGGTAGGCCTCCCTTGTGGGTACTGACTGGGTGGTTAGGCCTCACGGGTGGGGGGGGGGGGTTAGTGTGGGAGGGTATGTAGGCATCCCGAGTGGTGGGTGGGTGAGGGTGGGTTAACCCCTTCATGACTGTAGCGGTTAATAACCGCTATGGTGATTAAGGGGTTAGGGGACATTACTTTGTATGTTTTAATTTTTGTGTCTGTTTTGCCGAAGCGGAGGGGCCATGGCCAGGATGGGGGGGGGGGTTAACGGTATGTGGGTAGGGGGTGAGGGTGGTTAGCAATGCAGGGAGGGAGATTTACTGGTAACAGAAACATCTCTCTCCCTTCAATGTAATCTGTTTAAAGCCCCCTCCCCCCTAATGTGTGTTTCTGTAAAATCTCTCTCCCTTCAATGTACTGTAATCTGTTTAACAGAAACATTAGGGGGGGAAGGGGCTTTAGGCCTTTATATCTCTCTCCCTTCAGTGTAATCTGCTTAACAGAAACATTAGGGGGGAAGGGGCTTTAGGCCTTTATATCTCTCTCCCTTCAGTGTAATCTGCTTAACACAAACATTAGGGGGGAAGGGGTTTTTAAACAATGCTGCTGTGTATAATGTATAAGGTTTTTTACAATTAGATAGATGTAATCCTTGGTATTGTAAGGGTTAGTTTGTTTTTAAATTGTCTTTTCTGGTTGTTACTTACAGTATATATTGATTTTGGTTTACTTGCTTGGTTAAAATACTGTAGTTAAGTTGACTTGTTTGGAAGTGTTTGTACAGTATTTACTGGTAGAGTAGCTTGCAATTATATTGTTAACATTCATTTGCAGAATGTACAGTACTGTATATGGTGCATAGATTTAATGCTATGCATCATTTACAGTATACAATGTACTGTAAATGCAATGTACTGTGTGGATTGTAATGTTATGTTTTACTGTATACTGTATGCTATTCATTAACTTCATTGCTCTACACATCTAGGGATTTCATTCCACCTTACCACCTTTCCTACACATGATTTGTGCTTTAGGCATTGGTTATATTACTGTATGCTAATGCAGATGTGTGATGCTTTGAGACTGTCATTTATACTTTGACAAGTCTACCTTTTGGTGTGTAGTGTGCATTATCCTTAGCGTTGTATACTGTAGGTGCCTTTAAACCCAGTAACCTATTGTGATTCACTTTGATTCTCCCTAGTGTTTTTTGAGTCACTATCCTTTTCATGTTTAGGGTTCACAGTGTGTGTCGTTCCCTAGTGCTGTTCATTAGTGTTTAAGGGTCCATGCCTCTTTTTTAAGTGTTTTTAAATCATGTACTGTACTGTTTATTCATCCCTTTTTGCACTGTGTCAAATAAATAAACAAATATATCAATTGCATACCTGAGTGCTCCCATACGGGTTACTTTTTTCTCTTTTCACTCACATACAGTATGTATATATATATATATATATATATATATATATATATATATATATATATAGCTGTATGATATATATATATATATATATATACACAGTGTATATATGTATACTGTATATATATATATATATATATATATATATATATATACAGTGTATATATATATACAAAGTATATACTGTACAGTATATATTTATTTCTCTTCATGTCTTTATTTATTTATTTAGATTTATTTATTAATTGTGGGGCTGCTGTGCGTGAATTTTTTTTATTGGGGGTGAGGGGGGTGTTTGGCCCTTGGTGTGAGTTTACGACTTGCAGCAGCAGCACAATGAATAAATAAATATAAATAAATAAATAAATAAATGACAATAAATACATTTGAAATACATTTTTATTGATAGTGTACATGTGCAGGGGGTCTCCGGAGCTGAAGCGCACAGGTTTCAGGTCTGGGGACCCCGTGCCCCCCGAGATACAGGCCCCTTTAGGGGGTGCCGGTATCCCTCTGCTCTGCTTGGTTTACAGGCCGCGATCACGTGATCGGGACCTTTAAACGCAGAGCACTCAGCACTCAGAAACACAGGCCAGACAGATTTAAACACACACACAATAGGGGGAGGTTTTTTTACATAGCTTGCAGGGAAGCTTAACGCACACACAATAGGGGGATAGGGGGAGGGTTTTTTACATAGATTAGAGAGAAGGCAGGGCGTTTTAAAAGCGAGAATAGGGGAGGGGGTTTTACATAGATTTTATTTATTTATTTAGATTTATTTATTAATTGTGGGGCTGCTGTGCGTGAATTTTTTTTATTGGGGGTGAGGGGGGTGTTTGGCCCTTGGTGTGAGTTTACGACTTGCAGCAGCAGCAGCACAATGAATAAATAAATATAAATAAATAAATAAATAAATGACAATAAATACATTTGAAATACATTTTTATTGATAGTGTACATGTGCAGGGGGTCTCCGGAGCTGAAGCGCACAGGTTTCAGGTCTGGGGACCCCGTGCCCCCCGAGATACAGGCCCCTTTAGGGGGTGCCGGTATCCCTCTGCTCTGCTTGGTTTACAGGCCGCGATCACGTGATCGGGACCTTTAAACGCAGAGCACTCAGCACTCAGAAACACAGGCCAGACAGATTTAAACACACACACAATAGGGGGAGGTTTTTTTACATAGCTTGCAGGGAAGCTTAACGCACACACAATAGGGGGATAGGGGGAGGGTTTTTTACATAGATTAGAGAGAAGGCAGGGCGTTTTAAAAGCGAGAATAGGGGAGGGGGTTTTACATAGATTTTATTTATTTATTTAGATTTATTTATTAATTGTGGGGCTGCTGTGCGTGAATTTTTTTTATTGGGGGTGAGGGGGGTGTTTGGCCCTTGGTGTGAGTTTACGACTTGCAGCAGCAGCAGCACAATGAATAAATAAATATAAATAAATAAATAAATAAATGACAATAAATACATTTGAAATACATTTTTATTGATAGTGTACATGTGCAGAGGGTCTCCAGAGCAGAAGCGCACAGGTTTCAGGTCTGGGGACCCCGTGCCCCCCGAGATACAGGCCCCTTTAGGGGGTGCCGGTATCCCTCTGCTCTGCTTGGTTTACAGGCCGCGGTCACGTGATCGGGGCTTTTAACGCAGAGCTGGATACCGGCACCCCCTAAAGGGGCCTGTATCTCGGGGGGCACGGGGTCCCCAGACCTAAAACCAACGCGGTTCAGCTCCAGAGACCCCCTGCACATCTACACTATCAATAAAAATGTATTTCAAATGTATTTATTTGTATTTATTTATTTATTTATTTATTGCGGGGATGCTGTGTGTGATTATTTTTTATTGTGTTTAGCGGGGGTGGGTGAATGGGGTATTCGCCCCAACGATGGTTGGGGAGGGCTTGCGGGGGGGGGGGGGGGTGGGGTAGCGGGAGGGCTTAACCCCTTCATGACCGTAGCGGTATTAACTGCTACGATCGTGAAGGGGTTAAGTGCACCCGCAACCCCCCCCCCCCCTCCCGCAAGTCCTAAACTCACACCAAGGGCCAAATACCCCCCTCACCCATCCCCACTACACACAATAAAGCGGGCACGGTGGGTTAACCCCTTCATTGCCTTAGCGGCTATCCGCTATAGTAATGACGCAGCATTTTCCGTATTTTTAATAATATTGATCAGGAGCAGGGGGGGGGGGGTTCCCTGAGCATTAATCATTAATTTCTGGCTCAGGGAACCCCCTGCTCACTTTACAATATTATTAAAATAATGCTTCTTTACCATAGCGCATAGACGCTAAGGTAAAGAACGAGTGTTTATTTATACTGTATATTGTATGTGTTTTATTGATACTGTACATGTGCAGAGGGTCTCCAGAGCAGAAGCGCACAGGTTTCAGGTCTGGGGACCCCGTGCCCCCCGAGATACAGGCCCCTTAGGGGGTGCCGGTATCCCTCTGCTCTGCTTGGTTTACAGGCCGCGGTCACGTGATCGGGGCTTTTAACGCAGAGCTGGATACCGGCACCCCCTAAAGGGGCCTGTATCTCGGGGGGCACGGGGTCCCCAGACCTAAAACCAACGCGGTTCAGCTCCAGAGACCCCCTGCACATCTACACTATCAATAAAAATGTATTTCAAATGTATTTATTTGTATTTATTTATTTATTTATTTATTGCGGGGATGCTGTGTGTGATTATTTTTTATTGTGTTTAGCGGGGGTGGGTGAATGGGGTATTCGCCCCAACGATGGTTGGGGAGGGCTTGCGGGGGGGGGGGGTGGGGTAGCGGGATGGCTTAACCCCTTCATGACCGTAGCGGTATTAACTGCTACGATCGTGAAGGGGTTAAGTGCACCCGCAACCCCCCCCCCCCTCCCGCAAGTCGTAAACTCACACCAAGGGCCAAATACCCCCCTCACCCATCCCCACTACACACAATAAAGCGGGCACGGTGGGTTAACCCCTTCATTGCCTTAGCGGCTATCCGCTATGGTAATGACGCAGCATTTTCCGTATTTTTAATAATATTGATCAGGAGCAGGGGGGGGGGGGGGTTCCCTGAGCATTAATTTCTGGCTCAGGGAACCCCCTGCTCACTGTACAATATTATTAAATCTCTCTCTGCTGCAAACACATCTCGCCCCCAGTATGTGCAGTAATTTACTGAACATGTACTGTAGAATAAATGCATAGTTTTATTTATTCGGGTTTATTACACAGTATACTGTATGGCCGGAAAACATCAGCATACAGTACAATATAATCCATCGAAATCCCCCCATTAGCCGTTTTCTTTTCTGAGGAAAAACAAAATGAAAAGTTTTAATGTACAGTAATGGTCAGCCCCCTAAAGAAGTTCCCAGCCAGCCCCACCAAAATAATACGGCAAAAATACAGTACTCACCATACTGTACAGTATTACTAAATTTCCCATTCAGCTTGCGCTGGCGCCGGCCCACTTCCAGTCCAGCTTTCATCATTTTGCAGAGGGACTAGCCCACCTGTAGTCAGCGGGAAATCGCTTAGGTACATGCAAGCTTCATCAAAACTGGCTGCGAAATCCATCTCAGAGTTGTCACCGACGGCGGGACCATGATGATAAGCTGGTGCTGCTGCTGGTTCTGGTTCTGGTTCTGGCGCATTGCTTGGCAGGGACTGTCGCTTCTTATTTCGTTTTAACACGACCCTTCGCCTTTTGCCGCCTCCATTATCATAGATACGGGAAAAACCCTGTGACACACACCAATACCCTCCAACAAATTGGGGCTCAATACGGTGAAAACAGGGGTCACTACATAACCTTTTCCTTATTGCATGCTTCCACAAATGAGGAGTTGGCGAAAATCTGTAAAAGTCATAATTTTCGATAAAATACTGATAAATTTGAACAACTGTTGCCATCTTATCCTCTGTTGCATTTATAGCGGCCCATATCAAATAAGCATAACTTCTGTCAGGTTTTTGGAACACGGGCTCCACTTGAACACTCATGTCTCTGTAGAATAGTGTAAGTGAAAATGATCTTTGTCTTTATTTAATACATTACTGTATGTAAAGCCTAAATTGATACATTTTTTGCAACTCTTCCTTCAGTCTCAAGGACAAGTTACACAATAGCATACTGTACTGGGATAAAGTAACTTTTTTTTGGAAACGAAACAACTTGCAAAGGCCACACATTACTTAAGTCATGAGTTTATGCCATCTGGTGGACAATCGAAACATCGCAGCCTAGTAAATCATTCTCATTATCATTTAACAGATCAGGCCCCCGTCAGCCAGGCATGAACCGTGGCTGGGAAGGCAAACGCAACGAAGCATGCAAGAGGTGAGCAGCGGCGGATTCCAGGTTTCTGCCAGGTACAAACCAGGCATTTGCTCGAATAAAGTGTGTCGGTGCAGTACAGTGCTTTCACTAATATAGTATAAGATGAAGCTGTCATCTCCTATTCTTTACATTGACCAGTTGGCTCACACTCTAATATCCATCAGTTGGCCCAGTCCTGACCGTACATTGTAAAATGACCAGTATCTGTTGCCATACCCAGATCCGGCAATAGGCAAAAGTAGGGTGTAGTTTGGTGAGGAAATTAAAGCCATACTGAATACGTTCTCCTTTACATATAATAACCATTGCACACACACTATTGTAACCCGGATCAAAACTATTTTTCCAAGTAAAAAATCTACAGTAGGTTTGACTTGCTACAAATTACTCTGACTAATGAACTACATTTGACAGTCTAGTTATGAGTAACTCCTTTTGGCAGCATTTCTAAGACAGTATGGTTCAGCCTTATTTAACAGAACACTTAAGTAGCACAAAGCAGAACAAAGATGGTAGTCTTCAGTAATCAGATAGACTTCACTGAAAAATACACGATTGTAATGTGCATGAGCATAAAAATATGTGTCTGACAAAAGAATAGTAAAAACAAACGCATATGTAGCCCTTTGACCCCCACCCTAAATGAGATTAGGACTGCTACTCCATATTAGTGGTGGTGTGGTGCGTACCTGTGAGGCAACAGGAGGGCTGAGTTGCTCCGTGGTGGTGTGGGGAGAATAAGGATCAGCTTTCAGGGTTCTTCACTCATTGTCAGCACCTTCAGTCAGCATGGATTCTTTGTTTGGAAGATGGTCCATACTGACACCATGTTCTGGTCCAGTCAGTAACCACAATGGATTATGATGCAACTGGTTCTTTATTCAGTGCAGCAGAAGTCATCAGACTATACAGCCCTTCTTTAGGGATTAGGCCTTGCAGGCCCCATCTAAATTATTATCCCTGGTAGTGCTCAGGATAACACTCCCACACTCCCACTCCTCAGGGGGGGGGGGAGACACCCCTCAGACTCACTCACTTTTGCGAAAGTGCCAGAATAAACCCAGAGGATGGGCTTGTAACCCCGCCCCATAACAGGGCAGGTTTGGATACTGATAGGTCATCACATACAGCATGTGACCCAATCAGTATCCTTCCCTCAGGCTGACACTTTCTGGCAGTTGCTAGGCCCGCCCTTAGATACAGCAAATGCATCTAAGCCTGCAAAAACACACAAGGCCTTTCTGAAGGAATTAGTCCATCCACTGCCTGCACCAAACAGGGCTTATACTGTAGAGCCCAGGAAAATAAGTAGGGGCAGGGAGGCTATGCTACACATAAGACAGCTATACTCTCTGAAATGCAAAGATACGTATCCACATATGCAAAAACCCCCAGGCCAGAAACAGAAATAAATGCAAAAAAAGCAGGGGGAGGGGAAGGAAAAATAGGAAGAAGAAATGAGAACAAAAGTCAAAGACCGCAGGAACTAATCACTAACAAAAAGGGTAAAAAAGCGACAAAAGGGAGGCAACATTTTGCTACCCAGGGCGGCTTACTTTTTCTGGGGCCCCTTAGAAGGACTTTACCCTTACAGAATGTATTATCCACTGAGAAAGGCAAGTATCACGATCCAATAGTGGCTTGTGGAAACAAGCCGGGAGAAGGTTTTTTTTCCCCCGAAATGGCCCCCTTTTCCATTGAGTAAGTATGCCACACCTTTTTCCTTCTTTTTTTTACCCTTTTTGGTAGGGATTGTTTGTATATCCTTTTGACTTCACAGGACTCTGTCGTATTTGACGTGTGCTGAAGACTACCTTCTTTATTATTTAGATTTATTAGGTACTGGGGGATTACTTTTGTCTTCCAGCAACGATAGCATACATTTTCTTTTATTCTTAGTGGTGCTGTCTGATACAATTTATTGCTTCTTATTCAGTATGATACGGGTTGACTTTTCCAAAATTGGTATTTTTTTTAATTAAATCAAGATCCATGGTTTTCAGCATATGCATTTCTTGGCAGATAAACAGGAATATAAGTGGATATGGACTTTGTAGCCAATTGTTGGTTTATTTTAAGCTACAATATATGAAGTGAATGCTCCTACAATAACAATTGAAAGACCATGTGTTTATGTGTTTAAAACTACAGAACTGCAAACCATTACAGTGTAAAAGAGATGTTTAGAGGGACATCCCAGAATTGAAAGGGAAGAATCCACCCCTTCAATCTAAGAGGGTTATATCCCTACCTAAATCCCAAAATCTTCTGGTGCCTAGTGGAAGGCGATTACATGGGAATGCAAGAGGAAGGTAACACCTTGCAAGTTTAAAAAGGGGAACCTGCTCTTTCGGTTTTCAGTAGTGAGACAACGCTCTTTATACCACAAATTCCCTAATGTCTTGTAATGGCAAAAGCCATTTCTCTGTAATGTGCTAAAGATAGACATGGATTAAAATGAGGATTATGTTTTTTTTAAAACAGGGTTGGAGTTAGAAATAAGGGTGAGATTAGAAATTTGGAATTGTGTTAGAATTTGGGTTAGGGATAGAATTAAGGTTAGAATAAATTAGAATTAAGGCTTGTTTAGAAGGTTTCAAAATTGGATTAGGTTTAGAACTAGATTAAAGATTTGTTTTTGTGTAGGGCTGTAACAGGGGAGTAATCCCTGTTCAAGTAATGTGCCTTTAATCTAGCAGTGTGGTGGTTAACTGCTGGTAGTCAATTAATAAACACCACCTGCCTGATTTAGATTGCTTACAAAAGCCTGTCTGTTGAGACAGGAAGTGACTCCTTAGCTCATTTGTGAGCTGACCTTTGGAGACAGAGCAGGGGTTCTTGAGTCTCCCAGGAGAGACTGACCAAGAGAACACAGATCTCTGGAGCTGTCCATGTCTTGAGCTCTGCCAGAAGACACAGCAGAGCTGATTTCAAGACACAGAGAAAACTACTAAACCTGAAGCTGACACACCCTGAGGGAAGGGAGCTGAACCAGGAACTGAGAAGATTTTCCCTCCAAGAAACAGATAAGACTTTCATTCTTAAGAGACTTCTTATATCTGCTTATTTCATGCTATGTGGTTGGGGCTGGGAGAAATGCTTGACTAAGGGAGATGTGAATTAATTGCATAGTGTTTCACTAGAAATACTCCCAAGTGAATAGAAGCTTTGTTCCCCCTCCCTGTGTTTGGATGGATTTTCTGATGAAAAGGAAAAGGCTTATTATAATTTCACCTTATAAAAGTCTCCAATTGTGTACCTCTGTGAATGTCCATCTACAAGGGCTATAAAGGGCTAATATTTTAGAGCTTAAATTAATGTTTTGCGGTAGGACTATAGTTAATATTTTTGGGGTAGGCTTAGGCCCCGCTCAGACAGGCTTCTACGCGACGTACGCGCGCTTACGTTCGTGCACATGTTCGGCGCTCTTGTACCGTAGGTTTAACAATGAGAGTTGTCAAACAAGAAATAACTCCTGGTGGCGAAGTACAGCGATGATGCTGCTGCACTTGTAGGAGACAACTGAAGTTGTAATTTCAAGCAGCAGCCGCGACACGCGTATTTCGCCAGCCAATTACATTACACACACACTTTCTTTTTTTTTTTATTAAATGGATGACGTAAGTCCCGCCTCCAAGCTGCGTCATTCAGTTGGATGGGGATGAGCACACATCGCCCAGCAGCCAGAGGCGAGTAAACGCGGATGCGTGGACGTAACGTAGTGTAGTAGGCTGTCTGGGCTCAGCCTTAGGGCTAATTTTTATTTGGAGTTGTTTAGGGTTAATGTTTCCGATGACGGATACGAATTATGTTTTGTGTTAGTTATAGTTTGAGGGTTTAGGGTTTTATGTTCACCTTTGATAAGATTTCCTAATTAAAGTTGGCAATATATTTTGGATAATGGTTGATTTTATAGATATAGGTAGAATTGGGCCCTTAGGACCTTGGGCAAGTCACTTTATCTCCCTGTGCCTCAGGCACCAAAACCATTAAGTGTAAGCTCCACGGAGGGACCTGTGCCTGCAAAAAATTATTTTCTCTACCCCCTTTGTATCTTAAGCCCTCTCCCGATTTCAACCTGACTGCTACCTTTAAACCTGACTGGAATGTCCTTTCCCTCAATACCTGACTTGCACTCTCTCTATCCACCTTTAAGATCCACCTTAAGACACACTTGTTTAAAGAAGCATATGAGTAGCACCGTGGCTAATACTATACACATGATACATAAAGCTTTGCCCCTTGCAGATGCACTTACCAGAATGACCTCCTACTGTCTCTGTACATTCTTCCTACCTACCAATTAGATTGTAAGCTCATCAGAGCAGGGAGTCCTCTTCTGAAATGTAATTTTATTTGTCTGAAGCACTTATTCCCATGATCTGTTATTTGTATTATTTGTTATTTATATGATTGCTAGCTGTGTAGTGCTATTTACATTAATGGTGCTATATAAATAAATCCATACATACATAAATTAAAGTTTATTCTGGCAAGCCAGCAAACATACAAAATACACAATCACAGTGAAACGCTCACCAACAGGGGGCCTGGGGGAAGAAGAATCTAGCCTCAACTAGGTGCAGGGGCTTGCTTCAGTAGGCTTGCCCTGTACCTCTCCTCAAAACTGTTCTGGT
The DNA here is from genome assembly GCF_040206685.1 of Ascaphus truei. Classification (NCBI taxonomy): domain Eukaryota; kingdom Metazoa; phylum Chordata; class Amphibia; order Anura; family Ascaphidae; genus Ascaphus; species Ascaphus truei. Next base: position 368,627,197 of record NC_134483.1, read on the forward strand.
TCTCTGATCGGCCGTGCTCCTTACATAGCTCTCTGTCTGCTACACTTTTCATGGAGCAGGAGCTGCCAATCAATCAGAGCACGGATCGTGAGGTTGCAGCCAATCACAGGATGAGGGCTCGTCCGGCAGCACCAATCAGAGGAGGGGGTCGGCTTAGGCAACCTAGACTGAGACGGGAGCTGCTGGCGAGCGGAAAATTCAAACTGGACAATGAGAATCGGGCCTACGGGACTCAGACTGTGCCCCGCTGAGAGACAGTTCCCGGACCTGATTATCAGCCCTTCCCTGCTCACCGTTGTCCCTCTACTTAGCCACTCCCAGCCTCTGTCACAAACCGCATTAAGTGAATTACTGGGTCTGCATGCAGAGAAATGCTAGCAACACAAAAGACAAGGCTGGCTGCCTTACTACCTGTATGGGGAACCTATTACCACAGGGAATAAAAGTGCTTTTTACATACACAATTCCCGTTCCCCAAGTCACACAGTTTTTATCCTTCCAGATATCACACAGTGATATAGCTCTCAACTGAAAGAAGTTACACATAGTACATAACATACAGGACAAATGGGAGTCGCAGAGGCGGTCATTACACACGGTATTGGGGTAGCCAAATGGGCTTCACCTTTATTATGTGAGGCTGGCTACCCCTACCATGACAATCATCTTAATTTCACATTCTTTGGGAAATGGCTTGGCTTATTTAAATGTACAATGCAAAGTAATATAGCACTGATAATTAACATGAGCAGCCCTGCCCATTTTATACTGTAAAGCATCTAACGCTTCTACACTTGTGTAGTAGAGTAGTCCTCCACACCTCTAGGGGGAGCTGATGCAGCTCCTCGAACTCTTAGCTGGAGGTGCGGCAGCCATACTGGAACTCCCACAAGACTAGAGGGAGATGATATCCCCTACAGTAGGCCTGCACAACATGCGGGCCGCATGCGGCTCGCCGGGAATCCCTATGTGGCCCTCCACTTTCCCTTTCTTGGTAGGGAAAGAGCGTGCTCCAACAGTAGGAGCATGCTCCAGCAGTGTGATGCTCTCCCCCCCTCCCCCCGAGCCTGCTCCAGGACCAACAGTTGACACGCTGACGTACAGACGCATGGACGTACTGATGCGCCCCCCCCTGAGCCCGCTCCAGCAGGGTGAAGCACTCTAGCAGTGTGACCCAGAACTTCCGGGGTCTGCTGCTAGAGGGCGCATCTTACCTCGCGCTTCACTTTCTTGCCCCGATCATGGCTGAGGCCCGCTTCTTCCACTGCTGCCGCTGGTGGGTGATGTGAGATGCAGGGGGGTGATGTGGGATGTAGGGGGGAGTGATGTGAGATGCAGGGGAGGTGGGATGTGTGTGGTGTGAAAGGGGGTATTGTGTGTGATGTGGAGGGGGAGTGTTATGTGTGTGGGTGAGGGGGAGAGATGGGGGTATGGAGGGGATAGAGGGGGAGTCTTGCAAAAGCCGCCGGGGCTGGGGGGGAATGGAAACTGTCAACTGATGATAATGATGAGGGGTGCTGGGGTAGATATATGAGGATGATGATGATGAGGGGTGCTGGGGGAGATATATGAGGATGATGAGAGGTGCTGGGGGAGATATATGAGGATGATGATGATGAGGGGTTCTGGTGGAGATATATTAGGATGATGATAATGATGATGAATTTACCCGTGCGGCCCATATCTGTTTTCCTTGGAGCAATTCAGCCCATCTCACTTTACAAGTTGTGCAGGGCTGCCCTAGGGGAACAGGATATCCTCTGGAGACTGAGGACCACGTGTGAGATCTGGGGAACCTTCGGAGAAGATGGTTGTGTGCGGGAAGCCAGTAGGCGACCCAGGACTAGGCCAGTGAACCCCCTAGGCCAGAGTTAGGCCCTGAGCCACCCTAGTTGAGTACTATAGGGACGACCATATCCCATGGACATTCCTGGTAGCTGATTACCCGTGGGGCAACAGAGCAGGACGACTCATGGAGGAGTACTACTGTGCAGCTGCCGGAAGTAAGGAATAATGGGCATATTGTTGAGAGGCCCCGCTATGTGAGATCATGTACATGGCTCCTGATATCTATTTTGGCCAAAAATGTTAAACTAAAAGACCATTTTACTCGATATTTATACATATATATTTAGGCACTGTACCGTGTATGAGTTTCACTGAATGTGCTAAAAAGTGAGCTCTGTCTGTGTTTTATGTTCTGTCTCTGATTTTAAATATATATTGCCATGCTCAGTAGCACTCCTCTGTGACACTCATATGCTTATAAATATGTTGTGGTTATTTTGGGGGTTCAATAGGAGCTTGTTGGGTGTCCAGTGTGTGTTACAATTGTTGTTCAGCTAGTTTTGGCTGTTTGGAGGGTGGCAACCTCCTACCTAATTGTAGCTCACCGCCTCCCACATTTAAATGGTTAAGGGCTCACTCCATAGCATCTTCCACTCAGGGGAACTTGCTGGATTGCAGTATGGTTGTGACAACTCTAATACAGAGTGCTTTTCCTGGTAATGTACAGGTTATTAAAAGCTTCAATCAGACTTACAACTTTGCAACTAATATTGACAGATTTACTATAAATCATTCTTCCTGTTATTACACAGGTTATTAAAAAATTATATTAGCGTTAGGGACCCCTGAATTGTTGTCTGCCGTGCAGTTGGCTCAGGGGCTTACAACAATTTTGGCCAAAAATGTTAAACTAAAAGACCATTTTACTCGATATTTATACATATATATTTAGGCACTGTACCGTGTATGAGTTTCACTGGATGTGCTAAAAACTGAGCTTATTCTGTGTTTTATGTTCTGTCTCTGATTTTAAATATATATTGCCATGCTCAGTAGCACTCCTCTGTGACACTCATATGCTTATATATATGTTGTGGTTATTTTGGGGGTTCAATAGGAGCTTGTTGGGTGTCCAGTATGTTTTACTCCTGATATCTACAATGGATTCCCTGGCTACAGCGTTGTAGTCAGGAAGGTACCAACATGCATCACCAGATACACCAGGGAAGGTAGCGCTGCCCTTACATACATTTGGGGTTACCTTGCTGGACACCTAGCCTGCTGGGGTGCGCAAGGGCCTATGGGGTACACTATGGGTTGTGTGCTGTTGTATTGACTGTACTACTGCATATATATCAGAAGGGACCTGCCAGTAAATGGTATTGGTTATCATTGCTGTGTGTTATGGTTATTGCTGTATATTTTCCCCTGAGGAGCCATCCCGCTTACGCTGGGATCCCCACAGTTGGAGGTGCTGCACCCCGCATCCCCCAAGCTCCCAATCAGCGGAGGACCAGTACTCCTGTGAGCCTGCAGGTTTTCACCATAATGTAGTAGCATGCAAATCTCCCTTGGGGCGGGAGGAGGGGAGTAGGTGTTACACTTACAATCAAGAGCCCTATGGTACATGTCTTTTGTGTGACAATGCTACACAGGGATAAACGTTTAAAACATCTACTATGTTTGCACTGTTTTTCCCATACAATTACTATTTTACATTTTGAAATGTTATATTCCAATAACATGGTACCCACACTTCAATTGTTCCATCTGCATGTTTTTTTCTTTTTTAAATATGTGCTTCTTTCTTGCATTTAAGTGTACCGTATCATTATAATCATTTAAGAAGGAGCTCTAGGCTTTATTCCTTAAAGGTTGCCTAACACTGTAGAGATCTGAATGAGAAAGTAAGAGCTGTCTTTAAACAGAAAGATATTTCTATTTTAATGTTTTGTTTCATTAATGTTAATAGGTTTAGCCTCACCAAATTAGTCACAGAAGACTGTTTAGATAGATCTCAGTAAAGGCTCTTATGATTTATATTTTGAAATGTCATATAAAGTGGTGCCATAAAACCGTGTAGCATCTAGTGTTTTCTGTGATATTGGGCTTGATTTCCATATCAGTGAAAATGGGTTTGCATCCAATCACATGCCTGGTTCTTATCTGGTTAGTCTTTTATTTGGAAATAAGTTACCTGCTGTAGTAGCCAGTTTCAAACTGTTCCAATGTCTGCTATACTTAGAAAGCAGAGACACAACATAAAACACAGACAGAGCTCAGTGCACATCCAGTAAAACTTATACACGGTACAGTGCCTAAATATACATGTATAGATAACTATTAAATAAAATGATCTTTTAGCTTAACATTTTGGCCAAATTGTTTTAAGCCCCTGAGCCACCTGCACGGCAGACCACATCTCAAGGGTCCCTAACACTAATATAGATTCTTAATAACCTGTAAATTACCAGGAAGAATGATTTATAGTAAATCTGTCAAAATTAGTTGCAAAGTTCTAAGTCTGATTGAAGCTTTTATTAACCTGTACATTACCAGGAAAAGCACTCTGTAATAGATTTGTCACAATCACACTGCAAGCAAGCAAGTTCCCCTGAGAGTGGGAGATGCTATGAAGTGAGCTTTTAACCATTTAAATGTGGGAGGGAGTGAGCTTCAATTAGGTAGGAGGTTGCCACCCTCCAATCAGCTAAGACTAGCTGAACAAGAATTGTAAAACATACAAAACACCTACAAGCTCATATTACACCCCCAAAATAACCACAACATATATATAAGCATATAAGTTTCACAGAGGAGTGCTTCAATCAGACTTAGAACTTTGCAACTAATTTTGACAGATTTACTATAAATCATTCTTCCTGGTAATGTACAGGTTATTAAGAATCGATATTAGTGTTAGGGACCCTTGAGATGTGGTCTGCCGTGCAGTTGGCTCAGGGGCTTATAACAATTTGGCCAAAATGATAAACTAAAAGACCATTTTATTTAATAGTTACCTATACATGTATATTTAGGCACTGTACCGTGTATACGCTTTACTGAGTGTGCACTGAGCTCTGTCTGTGTTTTATGTTATGTCTCTGGTTTTAAATATATATATTGCCATGCTCAGTAGCACTCCTCTGTAAAACTTATATGCTTATATATATGTTGTGGTTATTTTGGGGGTTCAATATGAGCTTGTAGGTGTTTTGTATGTTTTACAATTCTTGTTCAGCTAGTCTTAGCTGATTGGAGAGTGGCAACCTCCTACCTAATTTAAGCTCACTCCCTCCCACTTTTAAATGGTTAAAAGCTCACTCCATAGCATCTTTCACTCTCAGGGGAAATTGCTTGCTTGCACTGTGATTGTGACAAATCTATTTCAGAGTGCTTTTCCTGGTAATGTACAGGTTAATAAAAGCTTCAATCAGACTTAGAACTTTGCAACTAATTTTGACAGATTTACTATAAATCATTCTTCCTGGTAATGTACAGGTTATTAAGAATCTATATTTGTGTTAGGGACCCTTGAGATGTGGTCTGCCGTGCAGTTGGCTCAGGGGCTTACAACAATTTGGCCAAAATGTTAAACTAAAAGACCATTTTATTTAATAGTTATCTATACATGTATATTTAGGCACTGTACCATGTATACGTTTTACTGGATGTGCACTGAGCTCTGTCTGTGTTTTATGTTATGTCTCTGGTTTTAAATATATATATTGCCATGCTCAGTAGCACTCCTCTGTGAAACTTATATGCTTACTGTATATATATGTTGTGGTTATTTTGGGGGTTCAATATGAGCTTGTAGGTGTTTTGTATGTTATACTTAGAAAGCACCCTTTTAGAAATAGCATGATGTAATCTTGGACTACAGTAAAGACTTTTAAATACGGATTATTATCACTACACTAAGTTCATTTTGGAGAAGGAGTGGTTCAGTGGAGAAGGACACTGTGAGTAAAGACACTGACTGGCACTGAGGAACCTGGTTCAATTCCTGGTCTCGGCTCCTTTTGACCTTGGGCAAGTCACTTTATCTCCCTGTGCTTCATGCATCAACAATTAGATTGTAAGCTCCACGGGGCAGGGACCTGTGCTTGCAAAATGTCTCTGTAAAGCGCTACGTAAAACTAGCAGCACATTACAATCTAGGTTCCTACGACTTGGTGCCCCAGCCATTGCCAAACCAATTGCTTCCATAGTCAACTCTATCCTGTCTGCAGGCCATATCCCTAAGACCTGGAAAACTGCCAGAGTTGTCCCAATTTTCAAAAGTGGGGACAAAAACACTGTCTCAAACTACAGGCCAATCTCACTTCTCCCAATTCTATCCAAAGTCATGAAAAATGTGTTCACTCCCAATTAAGCGATTACTATACCAAGACAAATTTCCCTAGCCAATTCCAATCTGCCTTTCGTCCCAAACACTCCACTGTAACTACCCTGCTAAAAGTTTGCAATGAAATCCTGTGTGGAATGGAACGGGGACAACTCACTGGTGCAGTATTCCTAGATTTTGCAAAGGCTTTTGATACAGTTGATCATGCTATCCTGCTTAACAAACTCCAGAGCTCTGGAATAGGGAAGCATGCTTTAAACTGGTTTCAGTCCTACTTATAAGGTAGATCCCAACATGTGTCCATCTCAGGCTCTAACTCCAAACCCCTGGATATCACCTGTGGTGTCCCGCAAGGCTCTGTACTGGGGCCCTACTCTTCTCAGTGTTAATTAATGATCTTCCCACAGCTTGTAAGGAAGCCTCAATATACATGTATGCAGATGACACAATCCTATATGCACACAGCCATAGCCTCTCTGACCTTCAACACATACTTCAGTCTGACGTTTTGTGACTCGAAAACTGGATTTCCCAAAACAAACTGTTTTTAAACACTGACAAGACTGTAACAATGGTATTTGGGACCAAGACTAAATTTTTAAGCTTCCAGCGACTGAGCTCCAGATTAGAACCAACGCTAACACCACCCTAACCCCTGTCACTAGTTTTAAATACCTGGGCTTATGGTTTGACTCCCACTTAACATTCGGAATGAACATTGATACCCTGACAACCAAGACCTATGCCAAACTAGGGGTACTTTACAGGAACAAATCCTCCCTAAGTCTCCTGGTCACAAAGCACAGCAGATGCTAATGCCAATTATTGACTATGGAGACATAGTATATGGCTCGGCACCTCAAACCCACCTTAGCAAACTTGACACCCTCTACAATTCAATTTGTCATTTTGTTCTCCAATGCAATTACAACACAAATCACTGCAAAATGCTCAAAGAACTAGATTGGTCATCACTCGAGTCTAGGCGCAAAGTTCACCTTTCCTGTCTTGCCTTTAAATTCTTTATGGGCAAGCTACCCAGCTATGTGAACAAGCTCCTCACCCCCACCACATGCAACACTTATCACCTGAGATCAGACTCCAAAAGACTGTTCGTGGTCCCAAGGCTCAACAAGGTATCCGGCCGTTCCTCCTTCTCTTACCGTGCACCCCAAAACTGGAACAACCTACCAGAAACTCTCACATCCACCACCAGTTTAAGTTCTTTCAAATCTAAGGCTGTCTCACATTTTAATCTGGTCTGTAACTGTTTCATACGCTCATAATATATATTTTCTTTAACTGTGCACGCAATGTCTTGTATATAATGTATACCCTGTTCATTTATGTAACTATATTTGTAACCATGTATTATTTGTCTTAACTCGGTGCCCAGGACATACTTGAAAATGAGAGGTAACTCTCAATGTATTACTTCCTGGTAAAATATTTTATAAATAAATACAAGAACATGCTCTTATTATTATAGGAGATGCATTAGCTGTAGCATGACAGAGGAAAGGGTGGAACTTGGCAATATTACAGAGGTAGAAGAGACAAGTTTTAGCCATGAATGTGTATGGAGAAGGAAAGAGATGGAAAAAGGGAATATTTGGCCAGATAAAAGGGGAGAACTGAGGAGCTCAGTTTTAGCCATATTAAAGCTGCAGTTCAAGCTCCCGTTTTTTTTTTTAGTTTTTTTTTATTTCATGTGGGCAATCTCTACTTACCTAAAGAACTGCATAGCTGCCGGTCAATTCTTTCTCCTTCTATTGATCGACAACATCTTTAGATCTGGGGAATGTAAATGGTTGCTATAGGAACAAAAATGCTTGTTAAAATAGAATACAAGAAAATTGGTCTTTCAAAGTTGTTGTTTTTAAAACAGAAAATGCTAAAAGTATTTTTTCTTACTACAGAACTGATTTATTAAAAAAAAAACACACATGCAGGATATTGCTTGAACTGCAGCTTTAAGTTCAAGGCGGACAAAAGGCAGATGCATATGTTTATCATATTTATTCAAACATTTACACTAGAGTTTCATTGATTAATTTCTTGGTTTTACATATGGACATATGCTTTTATTGAAGTGTTTGGAATTTGGTGTACAGTTAAATCTTTATCAGGGCTTTACCGATGAAGGTGTAACTGTACACTGCAGTAAAAGTGTGTTTTTATTCAAGACTGATTGTGCTATCCAGTATTTTTCAACTCTAGATGTTGTAAAGCTTGCTGCAGCTGCATTGTATGAGCACCCAGCCCTCATCAAAATTAAGAATTGGTTCTATAACAATAGAACTGATAACATGTGCAACCTCTATGTTTAAATATATGGAGTGTGACTGATAGTTCAGAAGCCTAAGTAGAATTTAGAAATTATAACGGTAAGTTTAGGAGATGTGTGCAGAGGGTAACACTTTGGAGATGTTTTTATGTGAAAATAAACATAGGCTTTATTAGCCTGAAGCTTTGAACAGAAAACAGCTTCACATCAGCAAACACATTAGAACAGAAATCAACAACCAGGTCTAACCCCATGTAGGGCACTGACTTTAACTATCTTAGGGCAGGAAGGCTAGTCCAGTTACCAGCTATTGAAAAAAGTCCAAAGATAGGTAACTGAAAGGCTGCATCCATGGTCGGCGAGACCGCGCAGAGGAATGCGCACACGGCACAATCAAAATGCCTTAAGGCAATGATTGTGGCCATAGGCCACCATGCGCCAGAGGAATGGGGCACGTGGTGTGTAAAGAATCAGATCAATTTGATTCTGCTGCACAATGGTCAGGTCACATGAGCAGTTCGCCGAACGAAGGAGAACCAGCTCCGTGACATCAAAGCCACGCCCCCTAACACACCTCCCTGTTGCGTCTACCCAGGCCACAAATTGCTGCAGCTAAAATGCGGGTGACACATGCATGCGCTCACCATGAACCCAGCTTAAGCAGGGCGCTCTCCACGTTAGTCCAGTGTCTGTTGTGGTTTTTGTAGAGGTTCCCTCTGGCAGGTTCCAGGGACCAATGCTGCCTGGAACAGTCTCTCTTCCCCTGGGATCTCTCTAGCAGCACAAACTCTTCTGTGTTCGAGATCCTAGGCAGCCTGTGAAGCAGGCTTTTAAGCCTGCTTGATGAGCCAAGTGGAGACTACTCACTTAACTCCTGCTGAAATTAACCAGCTCCCTACTCGGCTCATCAGAAAAGACAGGCTTTGTTTTGGAAGCCTTTTAAACAAGGGAAAGACCCTGTTACAGTACGTAAGAAAGGAACCTTTACTCAAAGTCTTACCTAAATAATGATACATTCTGATTCCTCAGTGGGCCCTAAGTATAGATTTGAAGAAACAACTGTTTTATAGAAGAAATTCTATTATTATAAGCTTAAGTTTTTTCCATACCACTGCTTTAAATTTCAGAACAGTTACTCAGGTTAGCGCGCATATATTTCCGGCATTACATCATTTTACAGATGATCCTATGTAATAAACTGAATCATTATTTCTATTGATTTTTTAACTTTTGCATGAAAAAAATCAACTAGCACAACGCAAAGAAAATTCTGGAAGGCAGATGCCTTAGTGTTTTGCCAATTCTCTCATGTGTAAGTGGTCAATTGGAGCAAAGTTGGATGAAAATAAAACAAACGAAATACTGTTTGGAGAATTAAATCTGGAATGCTGGCAGGACTCCATGGTTTCCCCCAAGTTGGCAGTAGAACTCAGCAGCTTCATGCTACAATGACATAACCCAGTTGATAAATACTGGCACGCTATTGGTAATTAAAACAACATAATCATTGTTTTTATATTGTGTCTGCGTTCAATAATTTGGGTGGGTTATTAATATATCTTCTTTCCGTTTTTGTGTGCAGTGGTTTTTTTTTTTAAATGTTGTCTTAATATTCAGATATTGGTTAAAATAGAAATACAAACATGTAGTAGAAACAATTAAATTAAGATGAGGAAAGGCATATTGCGTCCATCTGTTTGTGTCCTACAAGTTGTGAAACCATGGAGCCTAGTTATTCTGCAATTGTATTCTCAAACACCTAACCACAATCTAACCACAAGGTTTTCCCTGCATCAGAATTGTATTCTAGTCATTCTGTTCATCCAAACAAACACTGCTAAACTGTCGATATATCCACTACCCTATTAATTTAGAAATGTTTTCACATTTCCTCTTCGTGTTTACCAAAGCTTTCATTAGTTTCAAAGTATTCATTTTTTTTTTCAAAACAGCGTACTTATAGACATTATGAATTTTCTCATATCATAAAATCCTAAAAAAAAAAAAAAAGACCACAAAAGGCATGCAATGGTGCAGATAAGTGAAATGTATTTATACAAAATAAAATTCATAAAATATATTCATTCACAAGTGTAACCTTAATTCCAGAGCATTAGATTATCGCTGGGTTTAGAACTCTATCTCCCTTACATCTGATAATGTACAGCCGCGGCCCCTTTTATTCTAACACTTCACCGATATTTTCCAATGACTTTTACCGAATGCCACATGCTTCGCCGCGTTCGTACGGCGTTCGTATGGCGTTTGTGCCGTATTCATGTCGCAATAATGCCGGCGTCACCCATGCTTGATCTGTTTAATGAGAATGTTTCGGATTTAATTGGTTGCAATTCTTCGCGTATCCGCCAGGTGGCAGATATTCATAAATTGTAATGTGCATGCGCTTCAGTAATGCGTCGAGTTGCAGGTGTTAAAAAAATACCACAGTGGTCCTTTTTGAATTGACCTTGGTACTGAAGAAGTTGTACAACATTGTATCTATTTAGGCATTTCATATTAAAAACTAAATGCAAAGTGTCTCGTGTTCTATTCCATTGTCCAGAGAGGTCCAGAGATGAGTACATCACTGCAGTCGTGTTCAAAAAGCCCAACATAACGTATGCTTATTTAATATGGTCAGCAATTAGTTTAGCAGATGATGTGTCACGCTTGTGCTCCTCACACACAAGCGCAGGAAAAGGGAAGGACCCGTTAACGAGGAGTGTAAGCTGCAGGGGACACGAAGGGAGTGAGTTGCCGCGCAGCTGTGGATCGGGGCACGTAGTCACATGACTGCGCCGCATGCAGAAGAATGAGCGACGCGTCTGGAGGTGCGGTGCCTGGCTCAGAGACACGACTTCCCCAGCTGCATGTGTGCGCATGCTCTGACAGCAGAGTGGCAGTGCGCACGTTCTCAGGCACCAATGCGGGGGTTGTGGGTAAGCCACAAGTAAGGAGCAGGGGAGGTAGAGTCCAGAGCACAAGGTAACACCCATAAGGGAATTGCTTCTTGGAGGACGTCCAGCCTCCTTAAATGCATAGAGCCAGAAACAGTAAGGTGCAGTGAAACTAAATATAACATAAGGGTTCTTAGTCTAATCCATTGGCCAAGGAATTATAAGCCTGCTACCACGTCTAGGTGAACCCTACTAAGCAGGTACCTACACTACCCAACGGTAAACTAACCTGAGTAGTATATGAGGGACTGTCCCAGTCTTCCGGAATCCAAAGGAGACAAGTAAAGGTCCCAAGGAGGTCCAGGCAGGAACAGCATGCGATGACAGTACTACTGTAGCAGGCCCCAGGGCAGGCAGCAAAATACTAAATAGCAAAGAGAAAGTCAAAGAGAGGCTTACTTCCTGTCAGGAGGAAGAGGGCAAGATTTGCCAGGAAGCACGATGGCGTTGCTTGCTTCAGAATCCTTAAAGATACAGAATCTTAACTCGCAGTTAGAGGGCGGCGATCCGAAGTAAACAGGTAAGGAAGGAACATGCCGCAGGGGGCGTGTTCCGCGCATTGTTACAATAAGATGGCCACAGTTGGTCAAATTTATCAATATTTTATCGAAAATTATGACTTTTACAAATTTTCACCAGATGCTCTGGGGTGGAAGCGTGCGATAAGGAAAAGTTATGTATCGATCCACGTTTTTTTCGTATTGCTCCTGCACCCAGAGTTACAGGAGGGTATGTATGTGTTGCCCCTGAATTTTCCAGTATCTTTGATCATGGAGAGTTCAAAAGGCGAAAGATCATGGTAAAACAAACTAAGAATCGTCAGTCCCAGGTAAGCAATGCGCCTGCGCCAGCACTGGCTTCCAATAACGGTCCGACTGTCTGTGAAAACCTGCTGACCGGCAACCCTTGCTATCAGCCCCCGCCTGGATACCTGCAGCCTGAGCAGGATTTCACGTACAGATACGAGCAAGCTTGCATGTACCAAAGCGATTTCCAGCTTCATCAGCTGTCAACTACAGGTGTAGCAGACCCGCTGTCATCTGTCAACTATGTGTATAATCAAGACTACGGGGCTGGCAGTGGCTCAGCACCAACCGAATGGCAAAGTCTATGGTGGGTACAGCTGCCGTACAGTATGTAATTATTTTTTTACCATATCAATATCAATGCACAGTAAAGCGATTCTCCTGTAATCAATCGCTTTGCTTATGGTTATTTAGTTCTTGTAGTCACAATTCGCCAAAATGTAGTCCAGCAATATCATTGGCTGCGCAGCTTCTACAGTTAAGCGCATGCACATTGGAACCTTGTTGAAATGCATACAGTATGCGTCTCATCACATCTAGGCGCATGCGTGTACTGTATGTGAACAAGAGACGCCCCCCGAAAAAATAATTGTTGGTACTGACTGAGAGAACTGCGGGGACTGACTAGTGGGAACTTCTTTAGAGGACTGACTAGTTTGAACTAACCATTACAGTATTTACAGTATTTATTTTTCTTCCTCAGAAAATAAACTTTGTCATCAGGCTGAGAACGGCAAATGGAGGGATTTCAATGGATAATATCACTTTTTGTAACGATGCTTGCACACTGCTGAATCTGAATCATTGCCATTTTTATTGATTACAGTAGGATAGAATAACTGAGCTTTATTACAGTACATACTTTTTTACATACTGTACTGTATAATAAACCTCAAAAATAAAAAGTATGCATTTATTCTGTACATGTATTACAATATAGTATGTGTGTTCTACTGTAATAATAATACAAATACCGATAATGCGTTTTAATACTGTTTTGATGTACTGTAATGCGCAGTAAGTAAAAAACCATTAATGGCGTACTGTAATTAAAAACATACAGGTATATTTAAATAAAGCAGCAATATATTTTATTGGTGGTTGCAGTAAGTAAAAAACATTAAAGGTGTCCAATACAGTAAAAACATTGCCAGTATGAATACAATCTACAACAATCAAAATTATTTTTATTGGTGGAGTACTGTAAGTAAAAAAACATTAATGGTGTACTGCAATTAAAAACATACAGGTATATTTACAAAAAGCAGCAATTTATTTTATTGGTGGAGTACTGTAAGTAAAAAAACATTAATGGTGTTGTAAAAGCTGTAAAAATGTTACAACAAAGATTCAGTTATCAAATGAGTTTATTCAGAGTGCACACAGTGGAGACAAAACTTCAAAACAAAAAGCTCTACCCCAGATAACGGTATGCCATATATTTATACCCTAAAACCTAAAGCTCCACCCCTTTATGGGGGGGCTTGCACGTCACTAAATATTACCTCATTTTGTAATACATAACAATACAAAGCTGATGTTACTTTGTAATACATAATAAATGTATGTAAGCTAAAAATCATTATGGGGTTAAATGTGATGTCAGTTCTGCCACTTGGCACATTGTATGAGAAACTGAGCTTATCTTAGAATTCTAACAAGGCTTTCTCATAACTTCTGGCCTGTTTACACTTTCATTTGGAGCTGATTGGATGAGGAAAGATCAATAAAGTCAGCTAGGAGCGAAAACATTCCATTCTCTCTTTCACACAGATTTCTTCACATAGAGAGATGACATTAAAATTCACAAAGACAAGACAAGATGGTGGACTAAAATAGTCAAACAAAATGGCTACTTTGACCCTCATGCTGTTACGTCAGACCCCCTAATGTCTCAACTTCGTCAGTGTACTGTAATTAAAAACATACAGGTATATTTAAATAAAGCAGCAATTAATTTTATTGGTGGGTGCAGTAAGTAAAAAAAAACATTAATGGTGTACTATAATTAAAAACATACAGGTATATTTAAAAAAAACATATTAGAATACAATTTAAAACAATGAACAAGTCAGAAATGAATCAACATTTTAAAAGGCGACCAATCACGAAGCGAATTCGATCCCCAGCAGATTGTCCTTCCAGGGCCGATGCCTTGTATGGCGCAAAATGCCATTAATGGAGTCTCGCACGATTTTCATTAAAGGATCGGTAATTGAAAAATAGTGCCGCAATTCCTTCACAATAGTCTTTCTTAAATTTTCAGGAAGAGCCTTTTTCTCGGGATTCCCTTCGTAGTTTACATTGTGGGCCCACCCTAAGTACAACGTATATGGCAAGTGGAGCTTGAAAATTAACAAGCCATGCCTCTGGGGTATACGAGCACTTGCAAACCTATACATCTCCATGAGTGGCTGGGGCAGCTCGCGCAGGATGATGTCGGGCACCGTCTCAATGCAAGCGTATGTGGGTTGGATTCTGGGAGCGGGTGTTCTGGGAGCGGGTGTGCCTGTGGAGGCTGGCCAGGGTAGGTTGTCTTGGAGGATGCTTTGCTCCTGTCTTGGTCTCTGTGACAGGGTGAATGAACGTCACCAGCCATATACCTGGCAAACCTATGTTTAGGCTTGCAGTGCAGCAGTGACGAGGTTAAGTTTCAGTTGAGAAGGGCTGCTTAATTAGTCTGACCCCAGCTGCATAGTCAAGGTGTTTTAAAACCCCCAGGCTGTACACACATGCAGGCTAGCTGGACAGGAGACAGGACTGAAATACTGAAGAGATTACTGCTATAAGGTCTGTTTTTCAAAGTTCATATGTGATGAACTGTCTGTGTCCTGCATGCTGAAGAGAAGCTGCCTTGTTTTCTATGCTGAAGAGAAGCTATTTTGTTTTTTGTCTGCTGAAGAGAAGCTATTTTGTTTTTATATGCTGAAGAGAAGCTATTTTTTTGTGTGCTGTATGTTTTTAAGGCTCAATAAATAAGCCTTATCAAGAGAACCCGCGTGTGTGGTTGCATGTACCCTGCAACATATGGTGTCAGAAGTGCCGGGATTTTGAGAGGCCCCTGCAGTTGAAGGGCCACACACACACACAAAAATGAGAAAAATGGAAGAATTTTTAAAAGAGTTTCAGTGCGAGCAGACCAGACAGCAGGGACTGTTAATGCAGGAGCAGACCAAAGAGCAGGGACTATTAATGCAGGAGCAGACCAAACAGCAGGGACTGTTAATGCAGGAGTAGGCCCAACTACTATTTCAGTAGCAAACCCAGTTCCTAACCCAGCAGCAGGCAGCACAGGATGAGCGGATGGCCAAGCTGCTGCCCCAATTCCTGTGGTCTACCAGTCCAAAACTTGCGAACAAACCCCCCGGTTCTCCTAAGGAAAATGGCTCTGAATGAGGATGCAGAGGCTTTTCTACTGACATTTGAAAGGGTTGCCGAAGCTCTGGGCTGGGCTGAAGATCGCTGGGCAACTGCATTGGCCCCGCTCCTCATAGGAGAAGCCCAGGCCTCATATCAGGGTCTCCCAGCAGATCAGGCAATGGACTACCAACAAGTAAAAGCCGCCATACTGTATCTGTAACAGGGGAGTAATCCCTGTTCAAGTAATGTGCCTTTAATCTAGCAGTGTGGTGGTTAACTGCTGGTAGTCGATTAATAAACACCACATGCCTGATTTAGATTGCTTACAAAAGCCTGTCTGTTGAGACAGGAAGTGTGTCTCCTTAGCTCATACCTGAGCTGAACTTCGGAGAGAGAGCAGAGATTGTCTTTGACTCTCACAACAGTCTTGAGCCCTGCCAGAAGAAACAACAGAGCTGCTTACAAGACACAGGGAAGACTTCTAAACCTGAATGCTGACACACCCTGAGGGAAGGGAGCTGAACCAGGAACAGAGTAGATTTTCCCTCCAAGGAACAGATAAGACTTTCATTCTTAAGAGACTTCGTATATCTGCTTATTTCATGCTATGTGTTTGGGGCTGGGAGACATGCTTAACTAAGGGAGTTGTGGATTGCATGGTATTTCTCTAGAACCACTCCCAAGTGAATAGAAGCTGTGTTTCCCCCTTGTTTGGATGGTTTCCTAATGTTAAGGAAAAGGCACAATAAAGCCTCGTTATAATTTCACCTTATAAAGTCTCCAATTGTGTACCTCTGTGAACGTCCGCCTTCATATGGTGTCCGAATTGGGACGAGAGGTGTCTTGAAGTTAAAAAGGACCGGAGATTTTTTATGTGAATTTTTTTAATGCTTTTTGCCTACAAACAGTCTGAGCAACTAAGAAAAAAAAAAAAATCTCATGCAGCAGAGTTAAGTGATACACACCACTGAAACTTACACTGCACTGAAACTTACAAAACCACAGATGGACTCTTTTCCCCAATCCCAAGAGGAGAGAGACTGCTTAAGCAGCTAAACCTTATTTGCCTATCACAAAGTGTAATATGGTTATTGAAATAGGGGTTTTGCCTTCCAGCCATAGTCAGGGTTCAAGAAGTGAGTCAGCCCTTAAAAAGGGATAGGTGTTTGTTGTTTTCAAAAGTTTCGCTGAAGCAGTGAATACAGATGGTGACTCACGAGTGGTACTGATTTTGCAAATATAGGTTGCCACACCACATAGGGCTACCAGCTGTGAATGGAGTATATGCAGAGAAGTGTGAAAATTGATACAAGACTGTGCTGAAGCAGGGGAATTTTTAGCAAACAAATGCTGAGTGTAAAATTGCCCTATAGGGGAAAAAGGAATTACTGAACTCAGGCGGAAAACCAAATTCTGTTGCTGAAGCGGAGGGATTGCACCTAGCAAGTCAATGGTGTTAAGCAATCAGAAGTTATTTTTCCTAGCAACTACACATTCAGCATACCTAATGAGAGATTAAACCTAGCAAGTAAATGGTGTAAAGCATATAGACTTTTTTTTAACCTAGCAACTGCACATCTTGTATACCTGATGAGAGAAAATGCATGCACAGTACTGCTGATATTGTAAAACTTATCCAAGAAAGAAAAATTCTACAGAGAGGCCTGTGAGAGCTACGACCTCTACACGCAAAATATGCCCACCTGTGGGACTACCACAATTGGGGGTTCTAGCAAATACAGTGGCAACAGCTGCAATAGCGCCTCCTGAGGTCAGGAAGAAAATTACACCTGATAGCCTAAAAATGGAGGACAAGATGCAGCGTTCCTGTAATGAACCCTACCCCACGGAAGAGTGGCCCTTCCAGTCCAATAAAGAGGAAGACATCTCTTACGGGGAACCCGAACCGAGTCACACCCACAAAACACCCCAAGAATGGTGGGGGTGCCTGAACTCGGCACAAACAGAAAAGACTGCTCCCTTTGATGCCGAATATGATCAGCAGTAGACAGAGCGGGAGCAGTGGATCACCGAATATTTCCGTCAGCTATTACAGTTGCAAGAAAAGCCGGGTGGATCTAGTGACGCTGCTAAAATTTCAAATACAGGAGACCCCAGTATTTCTGATGGGACGGAGTCATCCAAAACAAAAAGGCGGAAAAAGAAAAAGAAAAGCGGTTCTTCACTTACCGTGGAAGGAACAGACACATCCGCAGATCCTGTGGAGGAAAAGGGGGACCGAGTTGCCCTGCAGCCTAGAGAAAAAGGAAAATTCGTCCCGTGGATAACCGAATATCCAGAGGGCCCAAGGCAGAAATCGTGTACCCCAAAGAAGTGTCTGTCCGGTGCCAATAGTGAGGAACCCTCAACCAGTCATCCCAGGGAAGCGGAGCCGGAATCAGTGAGTGACGATCCCTTGACCAGCCCTGAAGACGCCCTGAAAATTGCCAGGCATGACTGTGATCTACTTCGAGAACAATTGAAACTTGAGAGAGCAGATAATGCTGAGTTACAGATGACGGTGCTCGCAATGTACTCTGAATCTGGGACAGAATTGAACGATCTCAAGACTGAGCTAGATACTGCAAATGCTACTATTTCCGCCATGGATGAAAAGCAGAGCCAATCTGATAAAATGGTGGCTACACTAAAGCGGAAGTATGAGGAGCCACTGAAGCAGATGACAGTCTTCCAGCAAGAGGTTCACACTCTTCGCATAGAGCTGAATGCCTCACAACAGGAGGTCAACAGTGTCCGGATAGAGGTGGACGTATCTCAGAAAGAGGTTCAGACACTCCGCAGAGCACTGGATGCCTCACATCATGAGACCAACAGCTGCCGCACAGACCTGGAAGTTTCCAGAAAGGAACTACACAGTCTCACTGAGGAACTGGACATTTCTAAAGAAACGATTGCCAATCTTAATACAAATTTCCAAGTCTCCCAGAAGGAGCTTCAGACCCTCAACCTAGAGAAGGATGTCTCACGCCAGGAGACTGTCAATCTCAAAGCAGATGTGCGTAAATGGAAGGAGGACTGCAAAGAGGCCCTGAATAGTACAGAGACTGAAAAAGGAGAACATTTAAGATTACAAAGAAAAAACGTAAAACTCAAAGAAGAAAATTTTAATTTGACAAACGACGTCAAGGAAAAAAATGAAAAGCTGCACGAGCTTAAAGAAATAAATAGACTTTTGGAAGGTGAAAAGTTTGAAGCAGAGCACCGACTGCAGAACCAACTGCAAGGTCTGCATACGCACCTCGAGAAGGCAGAGGAGAAGCAGCGAACTCTGCAGGATGACAATCTGCAGGCTGTTAAAGAAATTCAAGTGCTGCAGGAACGTCTGATGACCCAGTATGTCCCCGCAAAGCTGCATGAGAAACTGAAGGCTACCCTGAGCATCACCAAAGCAACGCTAAAAGCCAAGCTTAGAACCCAGGTGACGCGGCACAAAAGGGAGCACAAGAAGGTCCAGAAACTGAAACAAGTAACTGTGGCCGAAGCAAAGAAGTTCATAGTGCTTCACAATGCAATAAAAATGTGGAAGCAAGCTCAGAGAAAGCAAAGCATGCAGATAAATTCCCTGAGAAGAGACTTGCAAGACGCACTCAAAAAACAGGGATCTCTCGCGGACGAGATTACAGTCCTACAAGGACAAGTATTGACCCTGACTAAGCGTCAGTATCCCACAGCCTCAAAAACCCATGAAGACAAGGGTACAGTGAGAGCTGGGAATACCGTTCATCCGACAGACAATGTTGCAAAATTTGAACCACCTAAACAAGCACTAGCAAAACCTTCAGCCACCCAGCAGGCAACAAAAGAAGGTACACGTGCTGAATTAAAACCAGAAGAATCCTTAGCTGATGAAGCTGAAAAGATGGGACATTCTCTGGAAGTGGGTGTGGAATTGCAACTTAATCTCAAAGGGGCTGAACTAGCAACCCCATTGAGTGGGAAAAGGGCAGCGAGACAACTTCAAGAGCGGAAAAGTCAAAGGGCTGTTTTTAAACGCTCTGCAACTGCTGCCATACAGTATGCCTACAATAAGACGAGCACCCGACGCGAGGGAAATCTCATGACCGCGCACGTAGAAAAAAGACTATACTTGGAAAAAGTCCTCCTCGAGCGACTGAGGGGTGCTGATCTCAAGCACCTTCAGGAGGAGACACGAATAAACTGGAGAAAGGGCTCCAATCCCAGCAGGACTGAGGGTTCTCTTCCTCCATCGACTCTCATTCAAGTCACAGAGATATCTAGAATGAGAGTGGAAGGATGGGCTTTGGCCGTGGCAAGCACGAGCTTCCCACAAACAAGGGAGGTATGTAACAGGGGAGTAATCCCTGTTCAAGTAATGTGCCTTTAATCTAGCAGTGTGCTGGTTAACTGCTGGTAGTCAATTAATAAACACCACATGCCTGATTTAGATTGCTTACAAAAGCCTGTCTGTTGAGACAGGAAGTGTGTCTCCTTAGCTCATACCTGAGCTGAACTTGGGAGAGAGAGCAGAGATTGTCTTTGACTCTCACAACAGTCTTGAGCCCTGCCACAAGAAACAGCAGAGCTGCTTACAAGACACAGGGAAGACGTTTAAACCTGAATGCTGACACACCGTGAGGGAAGGGAGCTGAACCAGGAACAGAGGAGATTTTCCCTCCAAGGAACAGATAAGACTTTCATTCTTAAGAGACTTCGTATATCTGCTTATTTCATGCTATGTGTTTGGGGCTGGGAGACATGCTTAACTAAGGGAGTTGTGGATTGCATGGTATTTCACTAGAACCACTCCCAAGTGAATAGAAGCTATGTTTCCCCCTTGTTTGGATGGTTTCCTAATGTTAAGGAAAAGGCACAATAAAGTCTCGTTATAATTTCACCTTATAATGTCTCCAATTGTGTACCTCTGTGAACGTCCGTCTACAGTATCACTTAGGTCTGACCCCAGAGACCTACCAGCAGCAGTTCCGGAACCTGAAGTACACCGCTAAGATGAGACCCCGGGTCCTCGCTTAGCGGTTATTGGACTTGTGTACTCGCTGGATACAACCCGAGGAGCGCACTAAGGAGGCAATTCTTGAGCAAGTGGTTTTGGAACAATACCTACAGATAATACCCCCTTCCGCACGCTCGTGGGTAAAACGCCATGCTGCTGAAACCCTAGCTTTGGCGGTCCGACTTGTTGAGAACTTCCTTGGGGCCGAGGATCAGGCGAGCGCCCTGGAACCGATGGATCCAACTTCACCAGCACTTGCGGATACCCAAAGAGGGAGATTGGAACAATGGGGAAACTACGGCCCCTCCATACGCAACTGCCAAGTGCCACGAAAGGAGATGTCCTTCCAATAAGGAAGAAGTCAAAACGCCGAGCACTGCCGAGACCCTCATCCCCTTCCTGATGTCTGCTTGTCGCCAAATGAGAGGAACTTCCGAGGACGTCGCCCACAGGACCCATCAGATGCCTGGTCTCTAGTATCCGGTCCAGCGGAGCGCTATCCGCGGCACCCTCCCGCAAGGGAAACCTCTCCATGTTCTGCCTGCGGAGAACAAGGCCACCGGCATGTGGACTGTCCACAGATGGATTGTTCCTTCAGCAGGACCGTCGCCTCGGCCTTCACTGGAGAAAATTACAAGCCCTGGCTACTTCCAGCCCAGGTTGGGGGAAAAACCGTCCATGCCCTCGTAGATTTGGGATCTGGGAAAACTCTGGTCTTCCAGGAATTGTTACCGCCTAACGTGTGTTCCTTTGACTTCCCATGGAGTATAGAATGTATACACGGCAATGTAAAACGGTATCCGATGGCCAGAATCCGGCTACAGGTAAAAGGCCAGGAGGCCTACCTCGAAGTAGGAGTTGCTTTTTGGCTCCCTGCCCCCATTGTGCTCGACCCGGACTGGCCTTTCTTTTCAGACCTAATGGCTCCAGTCTCTCATGAGGAGCCTTATTCTATGGCCCAGGAGAACCCTGGCAAACTGTTCCCCTTCTCGGCAGACCTTTTTCCCAGTTGAAACCGGGTTCAAAAGACTCGGAAGCAAAGGCGCTCTGACAAACAGGACTGGTTGCAGAAATCTGGGTCTCAAGGTGACCATTCTAGTAGCCAGAAGTCACAAGTGATGACTGTGGATGGCCAGAGGGAGGGGAATATGGGCCCTGGAGATTTACTAGACCTATACCTCCCTGTGTTTCGCCAGAGGCAAAGGGAAGACCCAGTCCTTGCTATACAATATGATAAAGTAGTAAAAATTGATGAGCAGATGTTGAATGCACAGGGGGTGATAGTATTCCCCCATTTTGAATTATCGAAGAATTATATCCTGTATAGGGTGAATAGGCAGACACAAACAGGGGAGGTCACCAAACAGATATTGGTTCCCAAGGCGTTTGTTAAATTTGTGTTCACTCTAGCCCATACTGTCCCTTGGGGTGGTCACCTAGGCAGGGATATAACATTGGACCGTATTTCATCCCGATTCTATTGGCCAGGGATTTATAGTGATATTGCTAAGTTATGTGCGTCATATCCGGAATGCCAGCTAACTAGTCCGAAGGGACAAAAAACAACCCCTTTGGTTCCTCTACCCTTGGTGTCAGTTCCCTTTGAGAGGATTGGGGTAGACTTGGTAGGACCTCTAGAACCTTTTGCGAAAGGACACAGGTTTATTCTTGTAATAGTTGACTATGCAACAAGATATCCTGAGGCGTTCCCCCTGAGAACAGCAACAGCGAAGCAAGTAGCCAACAAGTTGTTGGAGCTGTTCTCATGGGTTGGACATCCCCAGGTTATGTTGACAGACCAAGGTACAAATTTTATGGCTAAACTGATGCAGGATGTCTTAAAATTACTAGAGGTCAAGTCGGTTCGGACATCGGTCTGCCATCCACAGACTGACGGATTGGTGGAAAGATTTAACCGAACTCTAAAAGGGATGCTGAGAAAATGTGTAGATTCAGAGAAGAGAGCCTGGGATGAACTTCTCCCTTTTCTGTTGTTTGCAGTGCGGGAAGTACCCCAGGCCTCCACGGGATTCTCTCCATTTGAACTGCTGTATGGCCGCCAACCCCGGGGTATCCTAGACCTCCTAAAGGAGTCCTGGGAGGAACAGCGGTACCTTCTAAGAATTCCCTGCAATATGTTTTGGACCTTAGGAAGCGCCAAGATGTAGTCGGGCATTTTGCTAGGGAGAATCTTAGATCAGCCCAGGACAGTCAGGAGAGACATTACAATCAAAAAGCTCGTATGAGAGTGTTTCACCCCGGAGACAATTTACCATGTGAACTTGCTGAAACCCTGGAAGATGCAGCGGTCTCTATTTATCCACCCTGTGGAGGAGGAAAAGGACTTGGGTCCTCAGCCCCCACTGGAGAACATCGTGGGTGACGATAAAATCCCAATGAGTAGACAGTTGTCCTCTGGACAAAAAGGGGACTTGTTAGAAATAATTACACAATTCCATGATGTTTTTTCTGATTTGCCAGGGCAAACTAATTTAATTTCACATGCGATCGAGACAGCACGTGGGGTAAAAGTACATTCCCGTCCTTATAGGTTGACTGAAAGTCGTAGGGCCCTGGTAGAGAAGGAGGTACAAGAAATGTTATACTTAGGAGTGATTGAGGAATCATGCAGTGAGTGGTGTAGTCCACTAGTTTTGGTCCCTAAACCTGATGGAAAGGTAAGATTTTGTGTTGACCTCCGAAAGGTCAATGCGGTATCCAAGTTTGACGCATATCCAATGCCAAGGGTGGACAAGTTAATTGATGCCCTTGGTAAAGCTGAATATATATCCACGCTGGACTTAACAAAAGGATACTGGCAAATACCTTTAGAGGAAAAGTCCAAGTGCAAAACAGCCTTTGCCACTCCCATGGGTTTATAGAAGTTTGTGACAATGCCATTTGGACTGCATGGAGCCCAAGCCACATTTCAGAGACTCATGGATAAAGTGCTGAGACCCCATAGGGCTTATGCCGCAGCCTACCTAGATCACACTGTCATTTATAGTAAACACTGGCGGGCCCATCTAAATAGGCTGAAAGCGGTCCTCAAACCTCTAAGAGAGGCAGGTCTCACAGCCAACCCAAAGAAATGTGCCTTAGGTAAGGCGGAAACCAAATACTTCGGGTATGCAGTGGGAGGTGGAAAAGTAAGGCCACTAGCCAACAAGGTAGTTGCCCTGAAAGAAGTTCCGACCCCCCAAACAAAAACGCAGGTACACTGTGTTTAGCAGGGTACTATCGGCAGTTCATTCCCAACTACTCGGAAGTTGCAGCCCCATTAACGGACCTCACAAAAAAGTGTGCCCCTACACGACTGATATGGTCAAGGGAGTGTCAGAGAGACTTTGAGGACATAAAAAGGTATCTATCAGAGGTCCCGTCCTTAGAAGCCCAGACTTTAACAGGCCTTTTGTTGTGCAAACCGATGCATCAGAGATAGGGCTAGGGGCAGTGTTGTCACAACAGTTTGAGGGAGTGGAACAGCCAATCCTTTTTCTGAGAAGGAAATTGTTTCTGAGGGAGAAAAAAATACTCAGTGATTGAGAAGGTGTGCCTTGCAGTAAAGTGGGCAATCGATTCTTTGAGGCATTACCTGGCAGGAGTCCATTTTACTCTGGTGATGGACCATGCTCCATTAAAGTGGTTAAAAAGTATGAAGGACTCCAAAGCTATATTGACCAGGTGGTATATGGCCCTCCAACCCTTCTCATTTGAGATTCAGCATAGGCCTGGAAAAGAAAATGCAAATGCTGACTTATTTTCTAGAGAAGGGGTGGATGATCGGCTTCAGCTGTGTGTGGCCCCAGCCACACACTAACAGGGGAGGAATGTGACAGGGTGAATTAACGTCACCAGCCATATACCTGGCAAACCTATGTTTAGGCTTGCAGTGCAGCAGTGACGAGGTTAAGTTTCAGTTGAGAAGGGCTGCTTAATTAGTCTGACCCCAGCTGCATAATCAAGGTGTTTTAAAACCCCCAGGCTGAACACACATGCAGGCTAGCTGGACAGGAGACAGGACTGAAATACTGAAAAGATTACTGCTATAAGGTCTGTTTTTCAAAGTACATATGTGATGAACTGTCTGTGTCCTGCATGCTGAAGAGAAGCTGCCTTGTTTTCTATGCTGAAGAGAAGCTATTTTGTTTTTTGTCTGCTGAAGGGAAGCTATTTTGTTTTGTATGCTGAAGAGAAGCTATTTTTTTGTGTGCTTTATGTTTTTAAGGCTCAATAAATAAGCCTTATCAAGAGATCCCGTGTGTGTGGTTGCATGTACCCTGCAACAGTCTCCTTGTCAGTGTCACCTCTTGGCGTGGTCTTGACACATATTCTTCTGATGGAGGGGGTGCGCTTGCTGTTGGAAGGTTGAAGGTCCCATTCATCCCATCCATGCCACCCTCCTGCTCCTGCATCAGAGATACAGGGGCATGAACTCCAAGCAAATTATGTATCCCAGCTATGCCAGTCTCTATCTTCTCCATCCGTTGATCCATCTTCTCCATCCGTTGATCCATCTTCTCCATCCGTTGATCCATATTTAGCATGGTCTCTAAAAGAAGATCTATCTTTACCAGCATAGAGTTCCCAGAGATATCGACACTTAACCCATTTAGCATGCGGTCTAACGAGCTGGATCTTGTGCATGGGGTGCTATGGACATCTGGGTGGATGGGTGCATAAGAGGATGAGAAGGGGGTTCCCTGGAGATAAGTGACAGAGTCATCGAAGAGTAATGGAGAAGGTGCCCTGTGGATTTCCGGGAGAGAAGCGACAGAGTCGTCGAGGAGTGATGGAGATGGTGTC
Source organism: Ascaphus truei (assembly GCF_040206685.1). Lineage (NCBI taxonomy): Eukaryota > Metazoa > Chordata > Amphibia > Anura > Ascaphidae > Ascaphus > Ascaphus truei. Next base: position 368,652,545 of record NC_134483.1, read on the forward strand.
TTCTGGGTTTCCAGGAGAGAAGCGGCAGCGGCGGCGAGGTGATGGAGAAGGTGTCCTCTGGGTTTCCGGGAGAGAAGCGGCAGCCTTGGCGAGGAGTGATGGAGCAGGTGTCCTCTGGGTTTCCGGGAGAGAAGCGGCAGCGGCAGCGAGGGCTGATGCAGAAGGTGACCATTTGTTTTGCTTTGAGTGTACATCACCGAATTTCTGCTTCACATAATAAGGCTTCTTTAAAGCCTTACCTGTAGCCTTTGGAGTCGTCAGAAGGTTTTCTTTATTAGCCTTAGCCTTTCGCTTTGGCCTTGGCTTGGAAATGGCTGCAGCCTTTCGCTTTTTCTGCATGACAGGCACGGCAGAGGCGAGTGGGTTCCTGCGTCCGTAGAATCGGGGTTGATCCACGGAAGCAGATAGCACAATGCAGTATCTGGACAAGGGCAAGTTCAGATACAGATCATCGAGTGGGAGCCTATGCAATGTGTGTCACCTTTTATGCATGGCAACGGGGTGCAGGTGTTAAAAGTGGGCGTACTCTAATGTGAGTCATTAAAGTATAAATACTGTACACCATCCATTTTGTGAATTCACTGCACATTGAATACACATCGACTAAACATCGAATATACATTCTTGTGCTTGTATTTCTTTCGACACGCAGCGATGCCTGTTAAAAAGATTTCTAAGGATCTCAGCATGAGAATAAAGGAGATGTATACGAGAGGACAACGAATTGCGTATATTCAATGCTGGCTAAGTACTTCTGGCCTCGTTGTGCCAGCAGCAACCGTGAGCTATCATGCCCATGGCAAGACCAAAAAAGTAACTACCGCGTAAGTACTGTACTAATGTATACTGTAAAGAAATTGTCACTCACTTCATTATTACTCATTATGACTCACACACACACAACCCCCCATTTCAGTACACAGTTTACTCACATTATGTATCTATCTATTATTATTGTTATCGCTGTATATTTATATAACTCTATTCTATACAGTATCTATCTATCTATTATTATTGTTATCGCTGTATATTTATACATAACTCTATTCTATACAGTATCTATTATTATTGTTATCGCTGTAAATTTATTTCACTCTATTCTATACATTATCTCTCTATTATTATTGTTATCGCTGTATATTTATATAACTCTATTCTATACAGTATCTATCATTATTATCGCTGTATATTTATACAGTATAACTATTCTATTAAAGTAATATCTATATTTGGCCATACTGTAGGCCTGAGCATAAAAGTACCTGTACTTGTGGCCCACTGTAACGTATTGTTGTTTTTCCTTTAAACTGTAGGGAGACAACTGTTCTGGTTGACAGAATAAGTGAAGAGAATGATTAGAAGAGTGCCTTAAAGCTGCAGTTCAGTCTTTTTTTTTTTTTTTTTTTACATTTATTTTTTTACTTCAATAGTTTTATGTGTGCAATCTCTAATTACCTAAAGAACTGTATAGCTGCAGGTCAATTCGTTCTCCATGTATTGATAGGTTGAAATTTGGTGACATATTAAAAGCTGGGATTTGTTTATAATCTGCTTGTCTGTCAGTGGAAGCTCATGAATATTCATGAGCATTTATGCACTGACATGTGCAAGAGGGAGGGCAGGGCTGACAAAGGGGTGTGCCAGGGCTTGTGACAGGATATGAAGGGGCAGTGCCTTAGCAAATGGCTGTTAAAATAGAATACAAGAAAATTGGTCTTTCAAAGTTGTTTTTTTAAAAACAGAAAATGCTAAAAGTATTTTTTCTTACTACAGAACTGATTTATTAAAAAAAACACACATGCAGGATATTGACTGAACTGCAGCTTTAAGGGTCAAAGACACTTTGCAGAAAAATCACAATCTAACCGTTTTAGAGACCAGCATTAAGAAGATGAGACGCAGAATTGGATGGAAATATGGACGTGTGAGGTTAGTACTGGACAGTACAGGAGGTGAAAAGTATGGTTTAATAAACTGTACTGTACCTATAAAATTATTCCTTGTCATTACAGAGCGTACCCTATGATAAGGGATGTCAACAAGATAAAGAGAGTGGTCCAGGCACAGGCATGGATCGACAGTGGCGAAACTTTTCAGGATTGCATCTTTACTGATGAGTCTACTGTATCTCTGGAGAGATTTGCCACCTTTGCTTTCCACAAAAAAGGACGCATATCTATGAAGCCGCGTCCAAAACACCCAGTGAAGATACATGTGTGGGTGCCATCTCTAGGCGTGGACCAGGATGCATCGTCATCTTTGATGGTACAGTATAATAATGCACAAAGTCACATGCTGTAGCCTTAAGCACTGTACTGTACTACTGTAGTGTGCATTATTTTGAGCACTTTTCTTTTCTTGTTACAGGAATCGTGAATAAAGCTTTTTTCCAAGAGCAAATAGTGCCTGAGATTGTGGAATACATCACACGTGAATTCCCAGATGGTCACCGTTTCTACCAGGACAGCGATCCGAAGCACACAGTGTCAACTGCGCATATTCTTGCCTGCGGTATTAACTGGGGGAAGACGCCAGCCGAGTAAGTGCAGTAACCGTGTCTTGTTTTTTCACACTGTTTACTGTGTATCTCTTTAACTAATTCTCCTTTTTCCCCCTCTCCAATGACAGATCGCCAGACTTCAATCCTATCGAAATGGTCTGGCATCAGCTGAAGGACCATATCCGAAAAGTGGTGAAACCCTCAAAAAAGGATAAGTTGGCGAATGGCATAATGAGTTTTTGGAACGATGGGCTCACCGTGGAACGATGTAATAAATATATCAACCATATTGCAACTGTGTTGCCCATTGTGATAGAGAGTAATGGGCAAGCATCAAGAAGGTAGTATAGTACTGTACTGTAGTAAGGTAAGTACAGGCACACCAAGTACAGCATGATACAGGTAAGTATGGCACAGATTGTTTTACAGTATACAGCATGCACTTTACTGCACTAATTTTTAATTTTTAGAGAGAGCTGCACTACCAATCTTGTTACAAAGTATTTTACAGTACAGTAGTTCCAGTATACAGTAGTTTGACAGGAGTAACTGCATAGTCCAATACGGAGTAGTTATACTGTACTGTACACAATGCAATTATATGCACTTAACTGCAGTAGTTTGACAGAAGTAACTGCATACAGTAGTCCAATATGGAGTAGTTTTATTGTACACAATGCAATTATATGCATTAAACTGCACTCATTTTTTCTTTCCTTTTCAGAGACAGCTGGCTGCCATAAAAAAGGACGGGTGGGGGGAAGAGGGGGTATCATGTGTAAATTGTGTGAATTGTGTGTATAGTGTATATACAGTCATGATTTACACAAACCCCCCTCTCTCAATGAACTATAGAATGCAATGTGGCCATGACGAACAAGAAAAAGACTAAAAATTTGTATTACTGTTTTTATTATTATAAATGGCATTATTCATGATTATTTGTATTTTTCATTCTTCCATGATTATGCACCGGCCCTCAAATTTTAACTGACAGATAGACCTTATGCAGGCACACATGTCTAGAAACGAAACATAAACAAAAAAAAAATATTTTTTTTTCCAGACTTGAACTTCTACATGATTGTGAAGTTATACACGCATGCGCATTAATCATCAACTAGGTCCCTTCCCAAAGAGGATTACACGCAGGTGCAGAGATGTGACGCTCGGCTCGGAACGATTAAAAGCACAAAACCAAGCTTTTGAAAATGAATAGTTTTCGAGAGGTGTCGATAAGAATTTCAAATCCATGAGCCTTGTGTGTGTCTGCAGTGGGGAGGGGGGTAAAGCTGCATGAAGGATTAGCAGTACTGTAGTTCATAGACATATTTTCAACAGGTCATCATAATGTTTTAATCCCACACCCCCAAATCAATAAAAATTACATAAAGCATGTGAATGACCAGTGTCACATTAAAAAGCTACAGTACCGATAGAATATCAGAATAACAAGAATTTTTATGCAGGCACACGTCTGGAAACAAAACATAAACATAAAAAAATAAATATTTTTTTTCCATACTTGAACTTTCAAATGATTGTGAAGTTATACACGCATGAACATTAATCATCAACTAGGTCCCTTCCCAAAGAGGATTACACGCAGGTGCAGAGATGTGACGCTCGGCTCGAGACGATTAAAAGCACAAAGCCAAGCTTTTGAAAATGAATGGTTTTCGAGAGGTGTCGATAAGAAGTTGAAATCCTTGAGCTTTGAGTGTGTCTGCGAGGGGAGGGGGTAAAGCTGCATGAAGGATTAGCAGTACTGTAGTTCAAAGACATATTTTCAACCGGTTATCATAATGTTTTGATCCCCACACCTCCAAATCAATAAAAATGACATAAAGCATGTGAATGACCAGTGTCACATTAAAAAGCTACAGTACCAATAGAACATCAGAATAACAAGAATTTTTATGCAGGCACACATGTCTGGATACGAAACATAAACAAAAAAAAAAGAAATAATTTTTTTTCCAAACTGGAACTTCCACATGATTGTGAAGTTATACACGCATGCGCATTAATCATCAACTATGTCCCTTCCCAAAGAGGATTACACGCAGGTACTGAAATGTGACACCAGGCTCTGTATGTTATACACGCAGGAATGTGATGACAGGTTCGGGATGATTGAAGCCAGAAAGCCACCTGGCTGCGAGAGGTGTACTAAACTGTAGATAACAAGTTGAAATAGTACTTTGTGCGGGGCGAGAGGGAGATCGCTGTATGTGCCGAAATGTGTATGTGCCGAAATGTGATACTGTAACACGCCGAGCGCTAACATACCGGACGGAAAACGCTACGGAAAAAAAGAAAATATACCGCATCTGGCCGCGGTTAGCAGAGCGCCGCGGATCCGGCCGCATTAGGATAAAGGCGGCTGCAGCTGTACCACGGTAATTCAACTGCGCTCATCCTCTTCATGGCATCCTGGCAATGTGTTAGAGTGAAACGCGCTGCCTTAACTTAGTGACGTCACTGGGGGGCTCAGAATACCTTTGGCGATCTAGCTTTAGTGAATTAGTTATTCATTCTCGTTAAACATCGATAAAGCCAATTTTTTATTTATCAACCTTTAGTGAGTCTAGTCCTGTGTGCCATATATAAAACTCTCAAAGCCACCACCATTGTAATTTCTTCCAAAACTAAAGCTATATCACATTTTAATCTGGTCTCTAACTGTAACATACGCCTATAACATAAATTATCTTTAACTGTGCATGCAATGTCTTATATTTATATAATATATATATACGATGTATAACCCTGTTCACTTAATGCAACTATGTATTTGTCATCATACAGTAACTCTGTGCTCAGGACATACTTGAAAACGAGAGGTAACTCTCAATGTATTACTTCCTGGAAAAACTTTTTTTTCTAAATAAACAAAACAGAGTTTTTGGACTGCATTAATATTCATGTATTTTTTCCATTTACTGATTTCTATTATACATATGTATTTTTTTACTTCCGGTGATGATTTACTTTAGTGACTTTTTTTAAAATGTTGGGACATTGGATTCTATTATATTACAATTATATTATCAAATCTAAAATCTGTTTATCCTTTGTATTATTTTGCATAGTGTTATTGAATTACAATTCTTATTATTTGAATGATTACATCGACATTCCACAGATTGGGGCACTATCTCTTCTGTGCCCTTTATCTTGTCATACACTTCCCTTCCTTTCCTCCTCAGTGTACCAGTTACATTACTCCTGTCTTTATGCTTGGTTGTATTATTTAGCCATTGTTTTCTGGATTACTTTTTAAGACTTTCATTGCTAGAGGGGCTAATACAGTATTCCAGTGACACCCAATGTACATAAAATACTCAGAAAGGGAACATTATCCAAGGCCTTTTCACCATGGCCATTCAGCCACTGAGGGACAGTTGGCAACCGCTGTTTAGCCATGGATGTTTCCCCACTGAAGTAGGGGTTTACCGTTTATCAATTGTGGGGGGTTTGGTTTAGGGGAAGGGGTTACATGTAGGGGTTTTAGTGAGAGGGTTAAGGTTTTTAGGGTAAAGCGTTACATCTAGGGCTATTAGGGTAGGGGGTTAAGGTTGATTTTTCACTACAATAAAATTTTAAATGTGCTAAGGTTTAAGACAATTAGCTAAATCTGGGCCTAAAAACATGCCTGATTGTGTTAGAAAATAATTCCAACTGTTTGAAATTATTTATGTCTTGATTTATAAATTAATTGACATTAACCATCATGGGGATGAAATCTGAATACATTAACCTACGTGCAATTTGCTACACAGTAGCTCCTGCGGGGGTCATAGGAAATATGAATAATTATTAAAATGTACTCATTCAGTAGTATACAGCATGCTTGAAGTGCACTACATTGAATTATTCAGACAAACAGTTACTGTATATTAGTGAAAAACAAATGGTGCTAGCATACTCCTACACTATGCTGACGCAATTTTGATACAGTAACAAAGCTAGTTTTAATTCGCTTAGTATAGAAGTTGTACACTATGAGGGAGATTTACAAAGGTGTGACAGCTGTAACAAAGTGTTAACACCCTTTCAAGAATATAGCAGTTAACATGCTATCACGCTTTTGTGAATCCCCCTCTTTAAAAAAGTGGACAGACACAAGTAAATATAGTGTTTATATCTCTGGCGCCTGACACATACAAATATATGTGAGGGAAAAGGATATATACAACCAGGACTGGTGGGTGTTTCAAATCCAAGGATATGCTCCAATCAATGAGAATTCGTACATGAAATAAAAACAAACAAGATGCATAGCGTAATACTGTGAGGTTAAACAAGACAAACATGTACATTAAGCCAAAATGCTGAGGTGAACAACAGGTGAATGATATGAATAAAACATTTAATAAAAAAACACAAAATAAATGACATAAAGGATAATAAAATATTATGAGACAATATTAATATATTAGGAGTGCAGTGAATCTGCTGTTACCATCTGCACGCTCCATCAGGCTGTTCCACAGAGAATCTGCTATTGCCGCCTCCCACTCCTAAACGGATCGCGCATCTGCCGTCTGGCCTCGCGAGACCAGGGGGGCGCTCCGCCCGAAAGCAGCTGCTGAGGATCAGGATGCAACCTGTGCCGAGGAGAGAGGCCTGGGGCTGTCGTGCAACAGACGAGATACTCTCTAAATTATCCACCGCCTGCTACCACTTTCTGTTTGATAAGTGGCTTTTTCAGCCGCAGCAGCAGAGTTCTGTGTGGGACTTGTCTCATAATATTTTATTATCCTTTATGTCATTTATTTTGTGTTGTTTTATTATATGTTTTATTCATATCAGTCACCTGTTGTTCACCACAGCATTTTGTCTTAATGTACATGTTTGTCTTGTTTAACCTTACAGTATTACGCTATGTATCCTGTTTGTTTTTATTTCATGTATGAATTCTCATCGATTGGAGCATATCCTTGGATTTGAAACACCCACCAGTCCTGGTTGTACAGTATATATCCTTTTCCCTCACATATATTTGTATGTGTGAGGCGCCAGAGATATAAACACTTCTTTTCACATTAGTGTTCCTCTGACCTGGGGGTCAGAGTAATATCACAGGCAGCCGCCTATATTCTTGTTAACCACAGAATATTAGCCTATTCACACACTAATCACTCCGGTGATTATCACGATATTATTTATTGATTCATTTTTAGATTTAGCGCCACCTATTTTTGTTTTCTTTTAACAAGTAAATATAGCCCAAACTTTAAATGACTGAGATTATCGTAATGTGGGTAGTGTTTGAATGTGTCAGTTTACCCTTAAAATATAAGATATGGGGGGGCTTCCGGTGACGTCACGAGACATGGCCGCGTTCTAGGAGACTCCCGTGGACCCCGGAGCATAACTACAGGAATAGGCACTTTTCCCCTGACCTTTCCGGACCCAGCTCCGGCGCACTGCAGAGCCCCTGACAGCCTGATTCGGGCGATCCGACGGGCAGCTCGGGGAGACCCCCCTGTGAGGCGCGGGCCCGACGGCGAGAAGGGGCGGCGTGGCACTGTGAGCCCCGTGAGGTCTGAAGCCGGGGAATCGGAGGCAGAAGGGGACGGAGCTCCCCCTGCTCCTGCAGTGAAAGGTACGCTCGCAGCAGCCTCCCGCGGCGCGAGCGGTGAAGGAGGAATAAATAAATAAATAAATCCAAGATCGGGGGAGCTGGGAGGGGGGGGAGCGCTGGGAGGAGGTGAGCGCTGGGAGGAGGTGAGCGCTGGGAGGAGGTGAGCGCAGGTGTAGTGACTGAGAGGGAGAGGCGGCCATCTTAGAGGGACCCCACACGGAGGTACCAACACCCCACAAAGTGCAGTAATAACAAAGTCCCTGCCTAGGGAAGAATTCCCACTGCTACCAGAAGCACTAAGTCTCACACTAATGCAGCTGCCCTGACACAACACCACAGAATAAATAAATAAATAACTTTGCCCCCAAAAGGACCCCCAGGTGCCTGCACCGTCCTTACGTCTCGCCCCCCCTGGACCACCACCTTTCCTCTAACGCTTACGGCTCCAAGCAAACATTCCTAGAAGGGGGAACACCGCGACAATGCAGTCGCGTCAGAAAAAAGCCTCAACTCCGGCGGTAACTAAATACTTTCCGCCGACGCAGAGAAGCCCAGGCGCAACGCCTGACAACCAAGACAGCGCTAACGCACGCGGCTCCCCCACCTCTGCAAGCGACCGACACGGCCGTGGAGAGGTAATAACAAAAGAATACCTTGAGGATTTTATGACATCCCTCCACAACAAACTCCATTCCTCACTGCAACAGGATCTCAAGACTGCCGTCACGGAGCTCAAGGGGGAGATATCAGGCCTGACCGAGAGAACCACCGAGCTCGAGACAAAACAGGGAGAGACTCTACAGAGGTTAATGGAGGCCGAAGACGAAGTATTTCGGCTGGGGGAAGAAGTGGCGGGCCTAAAAGACGCGATAGAAGACCAGGAGAACAGGGACAGGAGACAGAACCTGCGGATCCGCAACGTCCCTGAGACTGTTCTCCCCGATCTCATCCGGCCGTACCTACTGGAACTCTTCTCCTCCCTGTGTGGAGATGTGGAACCCAGAGACATGGAGATAGATCGGGCCCACCGAGCCCTTGGTCCCAGGTCGGAGGATCCGAATAGAAGAAGAGACCTGATTGTAAAATTCCACAGCTACACCACCAAGGAACGAATCCTGACAGCTTGCCGAGAAAAAGGAGACATTACCTTCCAAGAGGAAAGAATACAAGTCTACAGCGACCTGTCCAAAATCACCGTTAACAGGCGAAAGGAACTCAAACCTTTAACGCTGCTCCTGCGAGAAAGTGGTGTCCGCTACAGGTGGGGATTTCCATTTAGATTAACGGCCAGCAAGAATGGGAAATTCTTAACCCTGAGGCGCCCGGAGGAGATGGCGGCGTTCGCAAGAGCACTAGGCCTCACTCCCCCGCCCTCTTGGGGATCAGAGGAGAGTCCAAGCCGAGATGCTGAAGAGGAGGGCGGGCCTAGCCGCCCCTCCCGCAGAACCGCTGCTCCAACCCAAGCGCAGGCAAAAAGAAAGTAAAGGAATACCCAAACTAACCTCTTTATTCCCAGTTGGCCGTTGCCGTAGATCTATCCCAGCACTGAGCGGATGCAACCGCCTGCAGTGATCACTGAAGAGGAGACGCAGATACGCCTGCTAGCGGCCGTCTACCCCGTGGAGTTCACCTGAACGTCGAAATAAAATCCCCGGCAGCACAGTCGGCCCACCTACATCATGGAGTGAGATCACTTGAAAGACAGCACGCCCCTGAGAGCCGAACTCACGCATGAGGACCACTCCGCTGAGTGCACCTCGACGACGCACCCAGTACCCAGATCTCATTGGAGACCCACCTGCACCACCATAAAAGACCTACACGAGCGGTCCAAGGAGCGGAGCCGAAGGGGGGACGCCAGTTGCGGCTTTTGGGTGGGGAGGGGGGCGGGGATCCCGGGGGGGGGGGCTTGCTTGAGGCCGAGGGGGCCCCCTCGCTTATGGAGAACTGACGAGAGGAAGCCGTGGCGCTGGCTGCAGAGAGCCGTCCCCGTTCCTGGAAACGGTCTGTGGGGGGGGCGGGGGGATGGGATCCGGACGGGGCCTGTCTCCATGGTCTACGCAGAAGGACTGTCGACTACTCATATGTTACAGGTGTATCTGGCCCCCCCTGCCTATGGTTGGGTCCCGCCTCCCCTTTCCCCCCGCCCCCCCCCTTTCCCCCCCCCTCCCCCCCCCCTCCCCTCACCCTCCCTTCCCCCCCTCCACTCCCTCCCTCTCCCCTCCCTCCCTCTCCCCTCCCCCCCCTCCCCTCCCTCCCTCTCCCCTCCCCCCCCTCCCCTCCCTCCCCCCCCTCCCCTCCTCCCCTCCCTCCCTCCCCTCCTCCCCTCCCTCCCCCTTCCTCCCCTCCCTCCCCCTTCCTCCCCTCCTCCTCCCCCCCCCCTCCCCCTTCCTCCCCTCCTCCTCCCCCCCCTCCCCTCCTCCTCCCCCCCCTCCCCCTCTCCTCTCCCCTCCCTCCCCCCTCCTCCCCTCCTTTCCCCCCTCCCCCCTCACCCCCCCTCCTTCCTTTCCCCCCCCTACCCCCTCTCTCCCCCCCCTACCCCCTCCCCCCCTCCTTCCTTTCCCCCCCCTCCCCCTCTCCCCCCCTACCCCCTCTCCCCCCCCCCACCCCCTCCCCCTACCCCCCTCCCCCTCCTCCTGCCTCTCCCCCCCTCCCCCTACCCCCCCACCCTTCCTTTCCCCCCCCCCTACCCCCTCTCCCCCCCCCCCTACCCCCTCTCCCCCCCCCTACCCCCTCCCTCCCCCCTACCCCCCCTCTTTTCCCTCCCCCTCCTCCTGCCTCTCCCCCCCTCCCCCTCCCCCTACCCCCCCACCCTTCCTTTCCCCCCCCCTACCCCCTCTCCCCCCCCCCCTACCCCCTCTCCCCCCCCCCCTACCCCCTCTCCCCCCCTTACCCCCTCCCTCCCCCCTACCCCCCCTCTTTTTCCCTCCCCCCTCTCCTCCCCCCTCACCCCCCTCCCCTCCTGCCGCAAACAAGAGTTCGACTAAGTCCTACAGACAGCCCTCCTCTGCCGACAAATCGGCCCCACAGAATAGGCACTGTATAAGATAGCTGTGTGTTCATTATGGCTTATGCTTGTTAGAGTTAAAAAGTTAAATAAGATGTTATTGTCGAAACGTTTTATCCAGAGGGAATCGTTATAACTGATTTGTCATGCTGGGAAACTAACGCTTGTGTTACCTGAATGTGCGTTTATGCAAAAGATCATCTGCTCCACTCGACCATCACAGACTACCCCTACCCTACTATGGAGCACCTGTCCTTCCCCCCCTCCCCCTTCTCCCCTCTCCCCCTCCCCCCCCTCCCACCCTCCCCCCCCCATCCCCCCCCTCTTCCCTCCTCCCCTCCCTCCCCCCTCCTCCCCCCCCCTCCCCCCTCCTCCCCCCCCTCCCCCCTCCGCCCCTCCCTCCCCCCTCTGCCCCTCCCTCCCCCCTCCGCCCCTCCCTCCCCCCTCCGCCCCTCCTCCTCCCCTCCCCCCTCCCCTTCCTCCCCCCCCTCTTCCCTCCTCCCCTCCCTCTCCCCTCCGCCCCTCCCTCCCCCCTCCCCCCTCCGCCCCTCCTCCCCCCCCTCCCTTCTCCTCCCCCCTCTCCTCTCCCCCTCCCCTCCCCCCCTCTCCCCTCCCCTCCCCCCTCCCTTCCCCCCTCCTCCTCCCCTCCTTCCTCCCTCCCCCCCTCCTCCTCCCCTCCTTCCTCCCTCCTCCCACCCCCCCCCTCCTTCCTCTCCCCCCCCCCTCCCCCCCTCCTCCTTCCTCCCCTCCCCCCCCTACCCCCTACCCTCTCCTCCCCCCCTCCCTCCCCCTCTTTTTCCCTCCCCCCTCTCCTCCCCCCTCACCCCCCTCCCCTCCTGCCGCAAACAAGAGTTCGGCTAAGAGATCTACAGACAGCCCTCCTCTGCCGGCAAATCAGCCCCACAGAATAGGCACTGTATAAGATAGCTGTGTGTTCATTATGGCTTATGCTTGTTAGAGTTAAAAAGTTAAATAGGATGTTATTGTCGAAACGTTTATCCAGAGGGAATCGTTATAACTGATCAGCCATGTGGGGAAACTAACGCCTGCGTTACCTGAATGTATGCTTATGTAAAAGATCATCTGTCCCACTCGATCATCATAGGCCACTCCGGCCCCACTATGAGGCACCCTCCCCCCGCCCCCCCCCCCCTCTGTCTCTACCCTTCTCCCTGTTGGCTATATACACATAGGGAAAAGGATTTTGAAAAAACCATTAAGGGGTCCACACCCTCCTGGACGAGCCAGTCTGTACTCCCGGGTCTACCCCCCAAGGACCCTAAGTCCGAATGCCGGTATGCAATTCCGGCTACACCCCATTGGGGGCGCCCACAGGCCCCCATCCTTTTTCTCTCTGCCTGCTGGTGCTGTCCCAGCAGTCCTTTACCCTTCCCGTCCACCCTATCCCCCACCACCCCCCCGACACCGCTGACCCAGGTCCAGACAACAGGTCACCCTCTTCCGCCAGAGATGTTCTTTCCTATCCCGCAGGCACAGTAATCGGTCACGGTCCCCCGGTTGGGAAAGGGGTGATCCGCAAAGGCCCCTCCAGAGATAACAAAAATGGCTAACCAGGCCCCAATCAAAGTTATCTCCCTTAACGTTAAAGGACTACAGAGCCATAGGAAGAGAAAACTAGCCCTCCAGGAGATGAAAAGATCCCAAGGAGATATCATCTTTCTCCAGGAGACACACTTCACAGACCACGAGCTGCCTAAAATATTTAATAATACATTCCCGCTGGGCTATTATTCCTCGTTCAGTAGCAAGAAACGAGGGGTAGCCATTTTAATCCGCCAGGGAACCCCATTCAATTTTGTCAAAAAAGTTTCAGACCCAGGGGGTAGATTTCTTGTGGTATATGGCTCACTAGCAGGCACGGCGATCGCCCTGGTCAACCTCTATGCACCAAACGAGAACCAAGCAGAGTTCTTGAAAACAGTCCTAAACACAATTGACCCTACCTACCTATCCTCATTGATAGTGGGGGGAGACCTAAACATGGCCTTAAACCCACAGGAGGATAAGACACTCCCTATTGACCGCCCACACACGGTACTATCCCTAAAGATGGGAACAGCATTTAGAGCAATTATCAAAGATTTTTCCCTAGTGGACGTTTGGAGATCCCAACATCAGGGCCAAAGGGACTATACCTTTTACTCCGCACCCCACCAGACCTATTCTCGCATTGACTACCTCTTTACAACCAAGAATGTCTTGGAGGCCTCCCAAAAAACGGATATAGGCCCGATCACATGGTCGGATCATGCCCCTATCTCTTTAACTCTCTCAGTTCCATTCACAAAGTCGAGCGCATTTAACTGGAAACTAAACGATTCATTATTGAATCACCCGGAAATAGAGAGAGAAATCAAGTCAGCCCTATCAGAGTACTTCAGGAACAACTCAGGTTCAGTCCCATCCTCAGCGGTACTATGGGAAGCCCATAAGGCAACCATCAGAGGTACTTTTATCTCCATAGCATCCCATAGGAAAAAAACTAAGGCAAAACTACTCAAAGACTTGACAGAGAAAATAATCAAACTAGAACAGCAACACAAATCCAACCCCTCGGGGAAAATATACAAAACCTTAACTACCGCCAGAAACGAGTTGAAAAAGATCCAACTCGAGGATGTCGAAAAAGCCCTTCGATGGACTAACCAGAGATACTATGATAAGGGCAACAAAGCTGACAGACTATTGGCCAGTAAATTAAGAGGGGTACAAAAGAGGTCCCAAATAACTGCGATCAAGAACAGGTCAGGTCACATATTATATAATGACAGACACATTGCGGAGGAATTCACCAAATTTTATACCAAATTATACAACCTCAGAACTCAAGAGGAAAATAATAGAGCATCAAGGCTTACGGCAGTTTCAAACTATTTAGATAGCTGCAACCTCCCATCCTTAACAGAGAAGGAGAACGAGACACTGAATGGGAAAATTACAAAAGAGGAATTGGCAGACGCGGTAAAAGCTCTAAAACTATCCAAAGCCCCCGGCCCTGATGGATTCACAAACGCCTACTACAAGAGGTTTCTCCCGTCCCTATCTCCTTACCTGCTGGACTTGTTCAACTCCTTTATGGAAGGTGACCCCATACCAGCATCAATGTCATTGGCTAACCTAGCAATAATCCATAAAGAGGGGAGAGACCCAATGCAATGTGGGAGTTACCGCCCCATATCGCTGTTGAACAACGACCTTAAGCTATACAGCAAAATACTAGCGAACAGATTAAACCCCATTCTACCCAGACTAATCCATAACGACCAAGTGGGATTTGTCTCAGGCCGCCAGGCCTCGGACAACACCCGCAAAATTATAAATATAATAGATCACATTAACCTTACAAACACCAAGGCAGTTCTCCTGAGCTTGGACGCAGAGAAGGCGTTTGACAGAATCAATTGGCTATTCCTAGACAAGACCTTACAAAAATTTGGTTTCAGGGATTCATTCCTAGAGGGGGTCCGAGCACTGTACCAAAATCCATCAGCAGCAATCAAACTCCCGGGAGGTACAGCGCAAAGATTTACAATAACAAATGGTACAAGGCAGGGCTGTCCCTTATCCCCTCTTCTCTTTGCCCTGACAATCGAACCCCTGGCGGCCAAAATACGCGAGAGCACAAATATCCAGGGCGTACCAATTGGCGATACAAATTACAAAATCTCGCTCTTTGCCGACGACATAATACTGTCCCTAACTCACCCCCAAACATCGCTCCCCAATCTTCATAAAGAATTGGTGGAGTTCGGCAAAATTTCGGACTACAAAATTAATAATGACAAATCAGAAGCCCTAAACTTAAATGTATCAGAATCGGAAATCAACTTACTAAAACTGAACTTTAATTATAGATGGAGTTCCTCATACATTAAATATCTGGGAGTGAATGTATCAGGTAACTACCAGTCATTGTACAAATATAATTACCCGGCTTTATTCGGGAAAATCAAAAAAGACCTGGACAAATGGGAAGATTACCAGATCTCATGGATCGGAAGGATGATCTCAGTAAAAATGAATATACTCCCCAGATTGCTATACTATTTCCAGACACTCCCGATCCATGTTCCCAGCCCTGAACTTAAAAACATCCAGAATAGA
This sequence comes from Ascaphus truei, assembly GCF_040206685.1. Lineage (NCBI taxonomy): Eukaryota > Metazoa > Chordata > Amphibia > Anura > Ascaphidae > Ascaphus > Ascaphus truei. The sequence continues at coordinate 368,667,770 of NC_134483.1, forward strand.
ATGTTTAATTTTATCTGGAAGGGCAAAAGGCCCAGGGTTGCCAGATCGGTCCTCCTGACGCCAAGAGAAAGAGGGGGCCTGGGTGTCCCAGATATCACAAAGTATTATTTAGCGGCCCAATTGAGGCAAGCCGTAGTGTGGAACGCAGACCCGGGTCTCTATTGCTGGCGAGATATTGAATCCCACTACGTAAAAACGCCTTCTCTGCAGGCCCACCTTTGGTGCATAGACAAGGGGGATAGACCACCCCGTAGGTTCGACCTTGGTGCCACCAGACACACCTGGGAAGTTTGGCGGAAATGCAGATCAAAGTTTAAACTAACTGCTCCGGGCTCGCTGCTTATTCCGATCCACAACAATCCTCATTTCCCCCCAGGATGTGAACCAAAACAATTCGACTACTTCCATCTGAAGGGGGTTAGGGTGGTCGCCGACCTATTGAGCGATGGAAGGCTGCTGAACTTCCAAGAATTACGAACAAAACACGAGGCCCCAGAATTGAGTCCATTTAAGTATCTCCAAATTAGACATTATCTCCAAAAATTGTCCCCAAAATTTGAGTATCCTCCCCTCACCAACTTTGAGAGGCTCTGCCGAACTTGTACACATCAAAAAGCATTGATCTCTAACATATACGCTGGTATGGAGAGATCAGCAGGCCCCTCCACTCATGACTACATGTCCAAGTGGGAGGCGGAACTGAGTATAGATATAGATAGAGAAGACTGGGAGGATATATGGGACGCTGCTTCAGGAACTTCCATCTGTACCACGACAAAAGAGAATATCTACAAAATCATGTTCCACTGGTATCTTACCCCAGTTAGATTAAAGCAAATCTACCCCCTGGCCTCAGATCTATGTTGGAGAGGCTGTGGACAGAGAGGAGACATGGCCCACATTTGGTGGTCATGCCCAAAAATCCAAACATTTTGGCTTTCTATTCAAATTTTAATCCGAGAGGTAACTAGCCTCACATTAGACCCAGATCCACTGACCTTCCTCCTGGGCAGGCCAATAGAGGAAATTGACCGCCCGGTAGGAAAATTAATCTCCTCCATCCTTACCGCGGCTAGGTGTGCTGTGGCATTCTCCTGGAAAAAGATCTCTCCCCCCTCCATTCAGGCAGTTAAGAGAAGAATAGATGATGTAATGCTCATGGAACGTCTGACGGCGTTTCTCAAACGCAAGACTGCAAGTCACTACAAAATTTGGGAACCCTGGGAGATTCACTGACACCCAAGAGAATCTGATAGAAGAAATGATGACCATTCAAACCTCAGCCTGAAGGACGCTAGGGTCGGCGGGGTGGGGGAGGCTCACCCCTCACCCCCCCCATCTCTATACCCACCCCCCCCCTTCCCCTCTATCCCCCCCCCTCTCTTTTTCAGACCTCTCGCTCCCCCGGTCACCCGGTGACCCAGAGGTCGCGCCACTCTTGGCGGTACACCCCCCCCCCCCCTCCAACATGGAAAATTTGAAAATCAGAGTGTATTAGGAAATTGAGATGTGATATATGCCTGTAAATTTGCCTGTTTCCTAATAAAAATGTTAAAAAAAAAAGAGATACAGTACACAGTAAAAACAGTGGGAAAAAATGAGACACGGTTACCGCACTTACTCCGCTGGCGTCATCACCCAGTTGATACCGCGCTCAAGGATATGCGCTGTTGACGCGGTGTGCTTCGGATCGTTGTCCTGATAGAAACGGTGACCATCCGGGAACTCACGTGTGATGTATTCCACAATCTCAGGCACAATTTTCTCTTGGAAGAAAGCTTTATTCATGATTCCTATAACAAGAAAAGAAAAGTGCTCAAAAAACTGCACAATAGTACAGTAAAGTGCATAAGGCAAAAGTGTGTGACATACATTTTACTGTACCTTCAAAGATAACGATGCATCCTGGTCCACGCCTTGAGATGGCACCCCACACATGCATCTTCACTGGGTGTTTTGGACGCGGCTTCATAGATATGCAACCTTTTTTGTGGAATGCAAAGGTGGCAAATCTCTCCAGCGAAACAGTAGACTCGTCAGTGAAGATGCAATCCTGGAAAGTTTCTCCGCTGTCGATCCATGCCTGGGCCTGGACTATTCTCTTGATCTTGTTAATGTCCCTTATCATAGGGTACGCTCTGTAATGACAAGGAATAATTTTATAGGTACAGTACAGTTTCTTAAACAACACTTTAACCTCCTGTACTGTCCAGTAGTAACCTCACACGTCCATATTTCCATCCAATTCTGCGTCTCATCTTCTTTATGCTGGTCTCGGATACAGTGAGATTGTGATTTTTGCTGCAGAGTGTATTTGACCCTTAAGGCACTCTTCTCGTCATTCTCTTCACTTATTTTGTCGACCAGAAGGGTTGTCTCCCTACAGTGTACAGAAAAACAACAATCCGGAAAGTTACAGTGCAGTAGGCCACAAGTACAGCACATCATTTACAGTAAAAATAGTAAAAAATGAGATAGATCTACACAATATATAGTTCAATTAATATGCAGCAATATAAACAATAGATATACTGTATTATATACTGTAGTTATATAAATATACCGAAATAACTATAAAATGAGATAGATCTACACAACATATAGTTCTATTAATATGCAGCAATATAAACAATAGATATACAGTATTATATACTGTAGATATATAAATATACCGACATAATTATAAAATGAGATAGATCAATACAATATATAGTTCTATTAATATGCAGCAATATAAACAATAATAGATATACTGTATTATATAGTTATATAAATATACTTACGCGTTAGTTACCGTTGGTGTCCTCGTGCGTTGTTTGGTTTTTCTGTGTGCATGATAGCACACGGTGGTTGATGGCTCAACGAGGCCAGAAGCAGCTAACCAGCGTTGGATATCTGCAATTCATTGTCCGCTCGTGTACATCTCCTTAATTCTCATGCTGAGATCCTTTGAAATCTTTTTAACAGGCATTGCTGTGAGTAGAAAGAAATACAAACACAAGAATGTATATTCGATGTTTAGTCGATGTGTATTCAATGTGCAGTGAATCCACAAAATGGATGGTGTATTTATACGTTAATGACACACATTAGAGTACGCCCAGTTTCAAGTACCAGTACGCCCAGTACCTCGTCACCATGCCTAAAAGGTTACACACTTTGCATAGCCCACCACTCGATGATCTTTATCTGAACTTGCCCTTGTCCAGATACTGCATGGTGCCATCTGCTTCCATGGATCAACCCCGATTCTACGAACACAAGAAGCCACTCGCCTCTTCCGTGCCTGTCACACAGAAAAAGCGAATGGCGGCAGCCGTTTCCAAGCCAAGGCCAAAGCGACAGGCTAAGGCCAATAAAGAAAACCTTCTGCTGACCCCAAAGGCTTAGGGTTTTAATACACATAAGCCTTATTATGTCAAGAAGAAATTCGGTGATGTACACTCAACCAAAATAAAAGGCAGCCAACCCATTGATCCCGCAGGCCACTTCCTTGTTTATGATTCGACGACTCTGCCGCTGCTCTCCGGAAATCTACAGCCATAGTTCTTCACTACTCATCCACGACGCTGACGTCGCTCTCCCGGAAACCCACAGCCCATCTTCGCCACTGCTCTTCGACGACACTGCCGCTGGTGCCCCTGAAATCCACGGGTTACTTTCTCCATTACGCTTAGACGACTCTGCCGCTTCACGTCCGGAAATCCACAGGTCACTTTCTCCATCCCTCTTCGACGATGCTGCCGCTTCTCTCCCGGAAATCCACAGGTCACCTCCTCCATCCTTCTTCGACGACGCTGCCGCTTCTCTCCTTGGAACCCCCATCTCATCCTCCGTAGCACTCATCCATCCAGATGTCCACAGCACGCCATGCACAAGAACCAGCTTGTTAGACCACATGCTGAATGGGTTAAGTGTGGATATCCCCGGGAACTCTACTGTGCTGGTAAAGATAGATCTGCTTTTAGAGACCATGCTAAATATGGATCAACAGATGCAGAAGATACATCAACGGATGGAGAAGATGGATCGACGGATGGAGAAGATAGAGACTGACATAGCGGGGATACATAATTTGCTCGGTGTTCATGCCCCTGTATCCCCGACACCGGAGCAGGACGGTGGCATGGATGTGATGAATGGGACCTTCGACCACCTTCCAACACCAAGCGCACCCCCTCCACCAGAAGAATTTGTGTACACCAGAAGAATTCGTGTACATGTACTGCTGCGGCCAAGTTTATTCGAGCATTTGCCCGTTCTTGGCCGCAGCAGTAGCCTGGCGCGCGCCCGAGGGTGACGGGCGCGCGCCGAAGCAGCGGAAGAGCGCCCTCCGATTGGGGCGCTCTCCCTACCGCTGCCGGGTCCGCCGGGTCCCCCGGAACCCCCTGCCGCCGTCCCGCGATCGCGGGACACCAGGGCTCCCTCGGGGAGCCCTGGACGCGCGTGCAGGGGGCGCAGGCTCCCGAAGACGCGTGACCGCGCGTCTATGACGCGCGGCACGCCGAGGGGCGGCCACTAGCAAGCCGGGAAATCTCCCGGCTTGCGGTACCGGCCACACTTTAATAAAGTGTGTCGGTAGTGTATGCCATTGACGAGGAGGATAACATGACAATCCCGTCAAGACCTCGCCAGGTGACAACATGGCGACCAAGGCAGGAGGAAAGCTTCCTCCCAGACAACCTACCCTCACCCGCCGCCACAAGAACACCCGCTCACAGAAGAACACCCGCTTCCAGAACCCAACCTACATACGCTTGCATCGATACGGTGCCCGACATCATCCTGCGCGAGCTGACACCGGCACTCAGGGAGCAGTATAGGGTGATGAGTGCTGGTTTACCCCAGAAGTATGCCATGTTAATTTTTAAGCACCACGTGTCCTACTTGGTGTACTGCGGGTGGGTCTACAATGTGAACTACGAAGGAAATCGCGAAAAAAGGGCGCTTCCTGAAAATTTAAGAGGGACTATTGTGGAGGAATTGCGGCGCTATTTTTCAATTACAGATCCTTTAATGAAAATCGTTCGAGACTCCATTAATGGCATCTTGCGCCATACAAGGCATCGGCCCTGGAAGGACAATCTGGTGGGGATCGAATTTGCGTTACTGTTCAACTGTTTATTTTTTGTAAATGTTTTTGTAAATATTTTGACTTTCTGTACTTCAATAAAGGAGATGTTGCATTTTTTAAATTTTATGAATAAATTATTTTTTTTAATAACACCATACTGTTGTGCTGTACATGTTATGACTTTCTGTACTTTAATAAAGGAGATGTTGCGTGTTTTAACTTGTATTAATAAAGAAATGTTTTTCCTTACTGCTCACTGGACCTGAACAATTCCAGTCCCTGAGGGCCACAAATAGGCCCGGTTTTCAAGGTTAACCTTAAAACCGGGGCTGTTTGCAGCCCTCGAGGACTGGAGTTGTGCAAGCCTGACTGTAAATGTTTTCACTTTCTGTACATAAATGTTTTCACTAGCAGTAAACCATACACCTGTTGATGTTTTGAATTGCTGTACACTTAAAATGTTTTTACATTGTATTTGTAAATAAATGTTTTTGTACTTACTCCACTAATAAAAGAAAATGTTGATTTGTTTTAAATTGTTCCATTGTCTCCTTTTATACTGTAACAAAATACAGTATTTCTAGAACATACTGTACAGTACTGTCCAGGCATACTGTACTGTATACTGTAGGCATGCTCAGTACTGTACATCACAAGAGTATTAAAACAATACATGCTGTACGGGTATATAATACACATATGTACTGGAATACATGTAGAAAAAATGCATACTTCGTATTTTTCGGGTTTATTATACAGTATATATAAAAAAGTATTGTATACGGTCTGAAACCAATAGCATACAGTTTCAGGTATTCTATCCTAATCAATAACAACGGCCACTAAACTGTAGACTCTGGTACTTGTTTTTTTTTACTCACATTCAGCAATGTGCAGGTATTGTAACACAAAGCGATATTATCCATCGAAATCCCTCCATTTGCCGTTTTCCGCATGAGATGACAAAGTTTTCTTTTCTGAGGAACAAAAAAAAAGTAAAAGTTTTACTGTAATGGTCAGTCAGACCCCTAAAGAAGTTCCCACAGTCAGTCCCACCAATAATTTTCTCGGGGGGCGTCTCCTGTTCACATGCGCATGCGCCTACCGTCGATGTGATGACACGCATATGCGTTTCAAGAAGGTTCCAATGCGCATGCGCCTAGCTTTTCACCAATTGTGCAGTATCTACTGTAGAAGCTGCTCAGCCAATGATATTGCTTACAGGAGAATCGCTTGACTTTTGAATCGCATTGATATTTCAAAAACAGAATAAAATACGGCAACATTACTCACCATAGACTTTGCCAATCAGCTGGCGCATAGCCACTGCCAGTCCCGTAATCTTGATCATACACGTCGTTGACAGGTGACAGTGGGACTACTACACCTGTAGTCAGCTGATGAGGCTGGAAATCACTTAGGTACATGCAAGCTTTCTCAAATCTGTACGCGAAATCCGACTCAGGCTGCAGGTATCCGGGCGGGGACAGAAAGAAAGGGTTGATGGTCACCAGGTTTTCACTGACGGTCGGACCGTTATTGGAAGCTGCCGCTGTCACTGTCGCATTGCTTGCCAGCGACTGACGTTTCTTAGTTGATTTTAACACGACCTTTCGCCTTTTGCAGTCTCCATGATCATAGATACGGGAAAAATCCGGTGATACACACCAATACCCTCCAATAACATCGGGATCAATACGAAAAAAACATGGATCGCTACATAACTTTTTCCTTATTGCACGCTTCCACACATGAGCATCTGGCGAAAATTTGTAAAAGTCATAGTTTTCGATAAAATATTGATAAATTTGAACAGCTGTTGCCATCGTATCATCTGTTGCATTAATCGCGGCCCATATTAAATAAGCGTACGTTCTGTCGGGTTTTTGGAACACAGACTGCAGTTGTGCACTCATGGCGGGACTCTCAGGACAATAACCAGACCAGAAACTGTGCTTGTCTTTTTTTAATATGAAAAGCCTAAATTGATACATGATTGTAACTTCTTCACTCCCAAGGCCAATTTACAATGGACCACTGTGGTATTTTTTAAAACATCTGCAAGTCGACACATTACTGAAGCGCATGCGCATTACAATTCATGAATATCTGCCATCTGGCGGATACGCGAAGAATTGCAACCAATTAAATCCGAACCATTATCAATAAACACATCAACCGTGCATCAACCACGGGTGTGAATGAAACATGAATGCGGTATAAATGCGGTCAGAATGCGGCATGAACGTGGTGAAGTGCAGTGAAGTGCGTGGCATTCGGAAAAAAATCCCGAAAAAATTCAGAGATGTTGGAGAATAAAAGGGGCCGCGGCTGTAAGCTTTTATAGGCCTATGATGTCACATTTTCGTCATATGGTTCCCACGGCCCTGATTGGGCCATGAAAACCATGTGATTTGTAAAAAAAAATTTGATGACAGCAGAATGGCTGTGCTTCATTTGCCTTTAAGATGACGTCATCAAAAGAAAGATGGCCGCCGTCACATGGTACGGTATTCAATCAGAGCGTGGGAACTAAATCCTTACTCTGATTGGCTCTAGAAGACCATGTGACAGAGGCTTTGGGCAAACAGATGTGACGTCTTCCAAAGCCTGTCACATGGTATGCTAGCCAATCAGAGTATATATTAGATCCCTTATTGGAAGACAACAATTCATATCGATCCATTGCCCTGTCAGTATTGAGTACCTCATGAAGGTCAGTAATTTTATATCCTCTAGCTTGAAACCTTGCCAGTAAATCTTGAGATTGTATCTCAAAACTCTCCTTTGTAGGGCACAACCTCTTGAGCCTTAAGAACTGGCCCCTGGTAATACCGGTTTAGGATGGTTGCTACTGGCCATTAAAAATGAATTTCTTGAATTGGGCTTCCTATATAAAGTGATCTGAATATTACCATGTACAGAATGTCTATATAGAGCATCATATCTAAATAATAAAGATGTTGAATGTTGTGCTCAAATGTGAATTTTAATTTGTAATCATTGATATTGAGTCCATCCACAAAAGTCTGAAGTGAAAAAGTGTCTCCATCCCAAATGAGAAGTCAATCATTAATATAGCGTGTGTAGAACTTAATATGGTGTCTAAATATGTTGTGCTCATTGTAAATAAACAGTGACTCCCAAAAACCCATGAAAAGTTTCGCATAAGAAGGTGCAAAAGATGTGCCCATAGCTGTACCCGTGATTTGTAAATAAAACTGTGCGTCAAAACTAAGATAATTGTGTGTCATTGGATGATATGACACTGGGGTTTTTGTTTGCCTTCCTCTTGATCAATAAGTAAGTATAGATAAAAGATTATGGGGGCTATGCACTAAGCTCAATGGCTTTACATTCTGATTTTTCAAAAAAGCAGGTTCGTTAAAAAGTGAGGCCGGGGACGCGATTCACTAAGGCCTTGAGCCCATTTTTTAACGAACTTGCTCAAAATAGCTCAAAACACCCACAGCGTACGTGTTGCTTTTTTCCCCCCTGCTATCTTAACCTTTACGTACGCTAACTGATAGAAAAAAAGCCGCATGTAACATTTGCATGAAGATTTGCCATCTCTATGCAAGACTGTTACAGGCGATCGTACACTAAATAAATATATTTTAATAATATTATACATGAGCAGGGGGTCTCCTGAGCTGAACCGCATTGGTTTCAGGTCCGAGGACCCCCTACTTCAGGAGATACAGGCCCCGTTACGCCCCGTTATGGGGTGCCGGTATCCCCTGCACTTTAAAGCTCCCGAGTCACGTGACTGGGACATTTAAATTCTGCAGAGGGATACCGGCACCCCATAAAGGGGCCTGTATCTCCTGAAGTAGGGGGTTCCCGAGGCTGAAACCAATGCGGTTCAGCTCAGGAGACCCCCTGCACATCTACACTAGTACTAAAATATATATAACAATAAATAATAATTCATTACCATAGCAGATAGCCGCTATGGTAATGAAGCTGCATTAATGTACATTTTAATAATAGAGTGCGGGAGCAGGGTGTCCCCTGAGCTGAACCGCATTGATTTCTGCCTGAGAGACCCCCTGCTTCCAGAGTTACTGGCCCCGGTATGGGGCATCGGGTGCCAGTGTCGCCGCCATCTTTATAGCGTCCAAGACGCAACGTGGGCTCTGTAAAGATGACGGCGACACTGGCACCGATGCCCCAAACCGGGGCCTGTAACTCGGGAAGCAGGGGGTCCCTGAGGCAGAAATCAATGCAGTTCAGATCAGGGGACCCCTTGCTCCCGCCCACACTATTAATAAAAATACATTAAAGCACCTTCATTACCATAGTGGCTATCCACTAAGGCAATGAAGGGGTTAAGGCACAATAGCATGTTTATTGGGGACAATTGCCCCCAATAAACAACACACATCCCCCCCGCCCCCTAACACATACAGTACAGTAATGGGCAAAAAGAATATTATCCATATATGGATAATAATGCATTTGCCCATTTTAAATACATATAAATTACAATAAATACAGACAATATATATTACACTTACCTTTTACAGGCAACCACGATGAAGGCCATATTCATCCTCATCTTCATCCTGCCCAAGTCCCACCGATGCTGCAAAACATACACAAGAAAAAAAAAAGACGGTGTGAAACAGCGCTAAAAAAAAAAACAATGAAAAGTATACTTAGTAGAATAAAAAGTGAAAAAATAAACAACTGGCAGCCTGGTGAAAACTGACCGTACAGTCAGTCAAAGAACATGGAAAAAAAGATTACCGGCGCCAAAAAATAATGAATAAATGTCAATCAAATCCAAACCATACAGTGTGGAGTCCAATTAAAGTCCTTAGATGAACAGATGATGAAGAGATATATACTGACGACTCTCATCATAGACCGTGTGTGAGGAATCAGGGATCGCGGCGCCCGCGCCCTGGTTCCTCTGCTGATAGATTCCCTCCCGCTGCCGTGGCGCGCACCCCTCGCCAGCGCTACTCACCTCCGTCGGTTCTGGGGGCTTCCCGTCGTCCTCGGCGTCCCCGGTTTCCTGCAGTACCTCACGCGGCCGCCATGTTGCTCGGGCGCGCGCCTGAACAGCGCGCGCCGGGCGAAGTTAATTTATTCACTGCTCTGGCAGTGAAGACCCGCCCCCAACACAGTAATATGATCTCCTGTCAAGACAAAAGTCCTCACCTGCCTGCCAATCAAGGGAACCTATCCAGGATGGCTCCACGCAGTCCTCCAGGTCTGCCTTCACTTCTGATTGGTCAGCCACACTTTATAATGCCAGTCCTTCCTATCATTCATTGCTCGACATAGTTTTCACTTGGATTACTACTCTGGCGTTTTCTCTCTCATTCACTCAGGTTACGACTTGGCTTGGCGGACGTCTCTCTCTGGCTCTAGACCCCTGCTTGGACAAACGACCTTCCCGGATTCTCCTATCCCAGACCTTGGTTAACGGCAACGATAACGGCATTTCTACACCGGTACCGGCAAGTATTGCTAGCGAAATACACCTGGCCTGGCAACGCCAAAATCACCACACTCCGGACACGCTCCCTTTGCTGCGGGTGCGTGCTTCTATACGTTCCTCACCTCAGTGAAAGGAACGGGTCTGGTCTGCGGGCAGCACCGGCGTAACATTATGTCGAGCCCACAAGACGCAGACCAGACTGTGGACTCTATGATGACGGCCATGTACCAACAAATACAGGCCTTAACGGATCAAGTGGCTCTCCTCTCCCAACAGGTATCGGACCGCCCTTTTCAGGCTCCGCCTGCGGCTGCACCCCCGGCGCAGTCTGACTTATCTTCCACTTCATTTTCAGTTCCGAAGATTCCGGCTCCAAGGCCCTACGCAGGGGATCCACACACCTGTCGTGGTTTTCTCAACCAGTGCGAGATCCAGTTCGAGATGGCTCCCCAGCTGTATGCTACTGGCCGGAAAAAGGTAGCCTACGTATATAGTCTGCTCACAGGTAATGCACTGGCATGGGCCTCTCCGATCTGGGAACTACGCCCTGATATTACCCGCGATTACGCGGCCTTCAGACGGGACTTTCGACAGGTTTTTGATATCCCCGCACGTCAAGAGACTGCTTCTGATACCCTGCTAGAGCTTACACAGGGACGTCGGCCTGTGGGTCAATACGCCTTGGAATTCAGAACCGTAGCAGCTGAGACTCATTGGGGTCAGGAGGCTTTAGTCGCCGCCTTCTGGAGAGGTCTATCGGAGTCTCTGAAGGATGAACTTGCTTCCCACACCAGGCCAGAGTTACTGGAGGATCTCATCAACCTGGCTACTCGTATGGATCAGCGCCTTCAGGTACGCCGCGCTCAGCGTCAGCTTCCCCGGGCTACGCCTTTCCGTGCTTCCTTTTCCAGGTTCTCTACTAACCAGAGATCCGTCGTATCCCCGTTACCGGCGCTGGAGGCTCCAGAGCCAATGCAACTTGGAGTTCAGCAACCTCGGGTACCGTCACGACAACTTCGCTCTACTGGGGAATCGTGCCATCATTGCGGAGCTTCTGAGCAGCGTACCCGTAATCATCCTCCATCTCCGGGAAACGACTAAGCCCAGTGAGTACGAAGGGGCGCTCTCTGGGTACTGAATCTCCTTGTCCCCCTCCCAGAAGGGAACTTCCCAAAAGATTGACTATTCCCGTCTCTCTTTCAGGACCGACTTTCCGCACCTCCACTGCTGCATTTATCGATTCCGGCGCAGGAGGGAATTTCATAGATCAAACCTTTTCTGAGCAAAATCAAATTCCGCTTTCCAGGAAGGACTCTCCCGTTGCCTTGGTCGGGATTGATAATCGACCTCTCACCCCGGCTTATATCTCCTTAGAGACCGGACCTATCACCCTTTCTACTCCTTCTCACAAAGAGACTCTGGGTTTTGATGTTATTCATGCCCCAGGAACACCTATCACGCTTGGCTTGCCCTGGTTACAGAAGCATAATCCACTCATCGATTGGGTGTCTCCAAACCCTATTAACTGGAGGTCAAGGTCAGAGAGACCTTTTTCCTCTATCAAGCAACCATCCTTTCTATTAGCCAATACATCAAATTCTCTGAGGGAGTTGCCTTCTCCATACGCCGAATTCTTGGACGTTTTCAGCAAGGCTCAGTCTGAACTTCTACCTCCTCATCGTTCCTACGATTGTCCGATTGATCTGGTACCTGGTTATACCTTGCCGAAAGCCAAATCTTATCCTCTCTCGTTGCCCGAGACCAAAGCTATGGACGAATATATTCGTGAGAATCTTAAGCGGGGCTTCATACGTCATTCCAATTCTCCTGCGGGGGCTGGATTCTTCTTTGTCAAAAAGAAAGATGGTACTCTCAGACCATGTATTGATTACCGGGGTCTGAACCATATCACAGTGAAGAATCGTTATCCACTCCCACTCATCTCCGAACTCTTTGATAGACTTCAGGGGGCCAATCTCTTTACTAAACTGGATCTCCGTGGGGCATACAACCTCATCCGCATCCGGGAGGGCGATGAATGGAAGACTGCCTTCAACACCCGTAGCGGACACTACGAATATCTAGTGATGCCCTTCGGGTTATGCAACGCACCGGCAGTTTTTCAGGACTTCATCAATGACATCTTTCGTGACGTTCTAAATATATTTGTCATTGTATACCTGGATGACATCCTTATTTTTTCTCAAAACTTACAGGATCATATCATCCATACGAAGTTTGTGCTTTCACGCCTCCGCGAGAACCGGTTGTTTGCTAAAATGGAGAAGTGCATTTTTCATCAGTCTACCACTTCTTTTCTCGGATACATCATCTCCAACAAAGGTTTGGCCATGGACCCAGAAAAGCTAAAGGCCGTCGTGGATTGGCCACAACCCAATTCCCTCAAAGCTGTTCAACGGTTTTTGGGTTTTTCTAATTATTACCGGAAGTTTATCCGCAACTTTTCCACCATTGTCGCTCCTATCACGGCACTGACCAAAAAAGGTGCAGACCCTTCATCTTGGTCTCCAGAAGCTGTCACGGCATTCGAGACACTGAAACAAACTTTTGTCTCTGCTCCCATCCTTCGACACCCTAACACGAATTTCCCCTTCACCTTAGAGGTTGACGCTTCGGATTGTGGGGCTGGGGCGGTTCTGTCGCAGAAATTTTCTTCCCAGGATAAACTTCATCCTTGCGGGTTTTTCTCAAAAAGATTTTCATCGGCAGAGAGGAATTATGACGTGGGCAATAGGGAACTTTTGGCCGTCAAAATGGCTCTTCAAGAATGGAGACATCTTTTGGAGGGGTCAAAAGAGCCTTTCACCATCCTTACGGACCATAAGAACTTATTGTACATTGAGAATGCCCGTCGCTTAGGTCCTCGCCAAGCTCGCTGGTCGTTATTTTTCTCTAGATTCAATTTTGTTCTCTCATACATTCCCGGCACTAAGAACGTCAAGGCGGATGCTCTCTCCCGGCAATACTCTTCTGAAGAGAGATCAGAGAAAACCACTGAGTCCATCCTCCCTAAACAAAGAATCTTAGCAGCTGTGGCATTCAAGAATCTGGAGAGGATCATCAAGTCTCAAGAGAACCTCCCGTCCGGTCTTGTGGTTCCTAAAGACTCTTTGTATGTGGAACCCAAATTTATCCCTGAAATATTGGACTGGGGACACGCCGTCCGTTCGGCAGGGCATCCTGGATTCAAGAAAACCTTGGATCTCATCCGTCGTACCTTTTGGTGGCCCAATATGGCTAAAACCATTCTGGAATTTACACGGTCCTGTCCGGTATGTGCGCGTAACAAGATTCCTCGTCAGAAACCTCAGGGTCTTCTCTTACCTTTACCTATTCCAGAGCGTCCCTGGTCCCACATTTCGATGGACTTTATTGTGGAGTTACCTAGGTCGAATGGCATGAATACCATTCTTGTGGTAGTGGATCGGTTTTCCAAGATGGCACACTTTATCCCTCTCAAAGGATTACCCTCCTCACCCGCCCTTGCGGATATTTTTGCCAAAGAGATTTTCCGGATCCATGGGATTCCTACATCCATCGTGTCCGATCGGGGTTCCCAGTTCGTCTCCAAGTTCTGGAGAAATTTCACCAAGAGACTAGGTATCTCGTCTTCCTTTTCTTCTGGATATCACCCTCAATCCAACGGACAGACCGAGAGGGTTAATCAATCCCTCGAGAAATACTTAAGGTGCTTCGTCTCTAATTCTCAGGATGACTGGGCAGAATTACTTATCTGGGCTGAGTACGCATTCAATTCTTCCAGGAATGAGTCCACCCACGAGACTCCCTTCTTTATCAACTACGGATTCCATCCGGCTCGCCTACCTATTACTAAAAGATCCTCTGGGGTACCAGCCGTGGACGAACATATTGCTCTTCTACAAGACTCTTGGTCCAGAATACAATCTGCATTACAAAAAGCATCCTTGACATCTAAAAATCAGGCTGATCGTCACCGTCGTCCAGCACCCGAATACAAACCCGGGGACAAGGTTTGGCTATCATCCAAGAACATCCGTCTCAAAACGCCTTCCCTCAAATTGGCTCCTAGGTTCCTGGGTCCCTTTTCTATTTTGGAGCAGGTTAATCCGGTTTCTTTTCGACTCCAACTTCCTCAAAGCATGAGAATTCCGAATGTCTTTCACACCTCACTTCTCAAACCTTTTATCTCCAGTAGCCTCTTTCCGGATCACACTTCGAAACCAGATCCTGTGATGGTACAGGGTAACGAAGAGTATGAAATACAGGCTCTACTGGATTCCCGTCTTTCTAAAGGTAAAGTCCACTTCTTGGTCCACTGGAGAGGTTTTGGACCCGAAGAGAGGTCATGGGTACCCCTGAAAGATATTCATGCTCCAGGACTCCTCAAACGCTTTCGTAAGAAGTTTCCATCAAAACCATGGAAGGATCGTCCTGAGGCCGATCCTGAAGGGGGGGGTACTGTGAGGAATCAGGGATCGCGGCGCCCGCGCCCTGGTTCCTCTGCTGATAGATTCCCTCCCGCTGCCGTGGCGCGCACCCCTCGCCAGCGCTACTCACCTCCGTCGGTTCTGGGGGCTTCCCGTCGTCCTCGGCGTCCCCGGTTTCCTGCAGTACCTCACGCGGCCGCCATGTTGCTCGGGCGCGCGCCTGAACAGCGCGCGCCGGGCGAAGTTAATTTATTCACTGCTCTGGCAGTGAAGACCCGCCCCCAACACAGTAATATGATCTCCTGTCAAGACAAAAGTCCTCACCTGCCTGCCAATCAAGGGAACCTATCCAGGATGGCTCCACGCAGTCCTCCAGGTCTGCCTTCACTTCTGATTGGTCAGCCACACTTTATAATGCCAGTCCTTCCTATCATTCATTGCTCGACATAGTTTTCACTTGGATTACTACTCTGGCGTTTTCTCTCTCATTCACTCAGGTTACGACTTGGCTTGGCGGACGTCTCTCTCTGGCTCTAGACCCCTGCTTGGACAAACGACCTTCCCGGATTCTCCTATCCCAGACCTTGGTTAACGGCAACGATAACGGCATTTCTACACCGGTACCGGCAAGTATTGCTAGCGAAATACACCTGGCCTGGCAACGCCAAAATCACCACACTCCGGACACGCTCCCTTTGCTGCGGGTGCGTGCTTCTATACGTTCCTCACCTCAGTGTAAGGAACGGGTCTGGTCTGCGGGCAGCACCGGCGTAACACCGTGCAATATGTAAAAGAGAGAGAACAAGAAACAAATTATGGTGCAGTATGCCAAATACTGTTGACATAAAAACAGAACAAACTAATAACACATAACTGACAAGACAGACAAACACAACCACACTAGCAGGGCTAAAAATTAATACAAAGCTATTTATTAACACAACTAATGCTGGGTTCCGGAGGATGACTCATAGACACCAAAATCCAGAGGGGTAAAAATGAAACCCTACTCACAAGACCTTGGATGGGCAAAAGCAGTAAATACTGAAATCGCACTTATGCTCTCCAAAGATGGTGACCGGAGCTCTCTCACAGGCGTGATGTCATATCCGCCCGGAAGTCCTGCAGTTCGTGTGACTCACCTTCAACCCCTAACACGTGGGGACGCCTGTGAGAGAGCTCCGGTCGCCATCTTTGGAGAGCATCAGTGCGATTTCAGTCTTAACTGCTTTTGCCCATCCAGGGTCTTGTGAGTAGGGTTTCATTTTTACCCCTCTGGATTTTGGTGTCTATGAGTCATCCTCCGGAACCCAGCATTAGTTGTGTTAATAAATAGCTTTGTATTAATTTTTAGCCTTGCTAGTGTGGTTGTGTTTGTCTGTCTTGTCTGTTATGTGTTGTTAGTTTGTTCTGTTTTTATGTCAACAGCATTTGGCATACTGCACAATAATTTGTTTCTTTTGCTCTCTCTTTTACATATTGCACGGTCTATGATGAGAGTCGTCAGTATATCTCTTCATCATCTGTTCATCTAAGGACTTTTATTGAACTCCACACTGTATGGTTTGGATTTGATTGACATTTATTCATTATTTTTTGGCGCCGGTAATCCTATTTTTTCCAAAACATACACAAGAATAAAAACATCCAATGTAATGTCCCCTAACCCCTTAATCACCATAGCGGTTATTAACCGCTACAGTCATTAAGGGGTTAACCCACCCTCACCCACCACTCGGGAGGCCTACATACCCTCCCCCACTACCCCCCCACCCCCTGAGGCCTAACCACCCTCACCCACTACCCAGCCAGGAGGCCTACCCACATACCCTTGGGGCCAATACCCCCTTCCCCCCACCCCCAGTACCCACAATAAAAACAATACACTGCCCAAAATAAACATAATATTATTTATTAAATACATAACCCACCCCCTGTGCCCCCCCATAAATACATGATTTATTCTTTTACATACAGGGTTCATACCCTAGGCACACTGGAGTCCCCGTTGGGCCTGATGGGTCACCTCACAGACCTACAGGTTATCAGCATCATGTTTCACACAGGGTCTGAAGGCCTGTTGGTGGGTCCCGCCAGACGCCATGGCCCACCAGGTGGTCTCCGCTGGTCACCGTGGGCCACAATGGGGTCCCCACGGTATGCCCGCGGATGACTTGTGGGCCCTGGGTCAGACCCACAGGTGTCTGAGGGGCCTCGGTTGGTTCCCACGGGGGTCTGGGGACCCACGGGTGGTCCCTACGGGTCCGCGGTGCCCCCACAGATGTGTGGCCACAAGTTCTTCCCTGCAGGTGTCCCCCGTGGAACCACCAGCCTGTTACCCATGAGAAACCGTGGAGACCTCAGGTGGTCTCCAGAGGTCTCTCGCAAACCAAAAGGAACCATACCCTGTATGTAAAAAAAATAAACCGGACCTATACATTCAATACATACATCCACCCCCCCCCTCCCCAACACATACAGTACAATAATGTGCAAAATAACTATTATCCAGATATGGATAATAGATTATTTGCCCATTATGAAACACATAAAACATGCATAAATCAAAACATGAATTTTTAATCTTAAAATCACCACATTGCATGTTACAATAAATCCAGCATCGATTGTAAATATAAACCAACAAACCAGCAGCTACACAAATGTATATGAAATGTCACACAATTGCATGGAGTGTGTACATGATGCAATTAATCTGTGCATCATGTAACACTATGCAAAATATATGTAACAATAAAATACACTATGAACAATATCCCCTAACCACCAATGCCATCATGAAAATCAAATAGAAACTAAGCAACATCAATACATTTACCATCAATTAATTAATCCATTTCCGAAACCAATTACAATACAATACAAATCAATTATACAATTCCTTATTCAATTCCTAAAGCCAAACCATTGCCAAAAGAATTCTAATTGAAAGTAACCACAATCATTCTAATCTAACTACCAGAAATAAGCCATTAAAAATAACCTGTAACTAAATACAAATTACATTATTCTCACCAATGTCTAAATAAAGCTGATAAATACATTCGCCATACATGAAAAGAACATAAACATTAGCAAAACAATCAATTATTATCCCTGTATATCTATCCATATAGATAGATATAACGAACATACAGGGGCAATAATAGAGCATAAAAAACAATGCATTTACATACAAAAATCACATAGAATACACCCATTCAGTGTCCGTGAATGTATTATATCCATAGGTAGTACATTGTTACGCCGATGCTCGCCACAAACCGGGACCGGACCGCGGGGCTGAGGTGGGGTTATATAATCACCGACCTTAGTCCGCGCAGACTGATCCGGAGTGCGCAGTTCATTGTCGTACATCGCAGGGTCAGGATTGGAGAAGGCAGCATCGTCGTTATTGAAGCCAAAGTCGGGGTAGGAGAAGACAGGACAATCGATGGCCGATGCAGGGTCAGGATAGAAGACATCCGGGTGGTCGTAGTCGTAGCAAGGAATCGGCAACAGGCAGACAGGAGTTCCCTGCTTCAGCTTAGGAGCGTGAGCGTGGGAGTGGCCTCTGCGCGAGGAGCGGCCTCGGACCATGACGCCTGTCTCAGCAGGGGGAGACAGCAGGCTGGCCGAAGTACACCGCAGGGCAGCGTCGGGGAAACCAACGCTTCAGCGCAGAAGTCCAAGGCAGGCCACTGCATAGAGATAGCAGCAGGCCGCAGGAAACTAGGAGTAGCCACTGCTAGAAGTGAATGCAGCAGGTACCAGGAAATAGGGGTAACCACTGCTAGGAGTGAATGCAGCAGGTACCAGTGCTGGCAACAACGCTTCAGCACAGGAGACAGGAACAGGCCTCTGGATACTCAGGAACTTGGAAGGTAAGAACGCTAGGAGAGAGGTCTGGGACGGTTTGTGGCAGAGACAGTAACGTCCCAGGTAGGAGTTATGCTCGGCACTGGTTCAGTGCCAACGCCCAGGATATAAAGGGCGGAGATCCAATCACAGGAGGAGGGTGTGTGAGTATTCCTCCAATGCTGAAGCACAGGGCAGAAGCTGCAATGAGAAGCAGCACATGTGCCATAGATTGCCAGAGGAAGCTTGCAACTGCATAGGTCTGCAAGGCTATAGTCAAAGCCAGTAGTGTATTCCTTACAGTACCCCCCCTTCAGGTGAGACCTCCAGACGAACAGGAACCACCACAGATTTGGTGGACATGGAATTGTTCCTAAACCTCCTTAGGCGAGAGGTGGCGTTGAAAGCCCATAGTTTGTTGGGATTCCTTACAGTACCCCCACCACTGGGTGAGAAGCCTGGGTGGACAGGACCATTCATAGGTCTGGGAGACATTGAGTTGTTCCTGAAGTGTCTCCGGCGAGAATTAGGTCCACAATCCAGGTGTACATTGGCGAGTGCCATAAAAGACAGAGGTGGCACTGCAGTTCTTGGTACATGGACAATGGGACCTGAGGGCTCCGGAATGGGAACATCAGAAGGGCAGTAGCCAGGTGTCCGGTGCATAGTAATAGTCCAAGAGTACGGGACATAGGGCACAGATTGTTGGACAAAAATGGCAGAGGGACCTTCAGAGATTGCAATGTCTTTGGTGAAATAAGCACGGAGGAAGTTGCGAGAGTCTTTAGCTTCCAAGGAGTTCCGGGTGATGGTTAGCAAGGGAATGGGGTGGGAGGGTTCACTACACACTATTGCAGCGGTACTTTTGATACAAAGCAGGGTTGCTATCCCAAGTAATTTGTGAGAGTCTGTAGCAGTGTGTATGCAACTCATGGTACTGGCAGTTGAAGGATCCGCTTCCTTTGGTTTGTGATCTTTAGAGAGAATCAACTCCGAAATTGTGGCCTTGGCGAAGGACATAATAAGCATGTCTATACCCATAGTGGAACCATAGAGAACAGGGACGGACGCTTCAGGTAAAGCGACGAGGTCCATTAAGGGTGTCTTCGTCTTAGAGAAAGGCCAAATGCCATCCAGAAAGGGCACTTTAGGCACCGCACAGAGACCTGCGAGTAAGGAGTCTGTTTGAAAGGTGAGAAAACAGATTTTATCCAAAAAAACAGGCAGGTGGTTAAGCGGTGCATCAGCCTTAGGAATAATAGTCTTGAGGTTAACGCTGGGTACCTCCAACACAGAGAAAGAAAACAGAGAACTAGAGCTTGGCTTAGGAGTGGAGGTCCCAGGTACCCAGGTCTCGCATGATACTATGGGAGAAGCAATGCTAAATATTACTGTTTTAAACATAGAGTTCTTAACATCGGTAGCTCCAGGCACCTTCTTGAGAGGTACAGTAACCCTAGTTTTGGGACAAGACAGTCAATTGCAAGTACCCCAAGTATTGTGGAAGACACAGGGAGATATAAGTCCATCTTCAAGACGGGGTTTTTTGAAAAAAGGGACACAGCGGGTATTACTGAAAGTTCCAAATGCGATACCCCTGAGTTCGTGGTAGTAGACATAAAGCCAGTGTGGATACCCTGAATACTGTGGGCGAATCAGCGTGAAACAGTAATATTAAAGGAGTGGGCATCCCAGACTTAAAGTCATTTTTAATTATCCCGAAGGCTGTGGCATGATCCGTGAAAGAAACTGGGGTAGACTCTCCAATAGAAAAAAGGGACATCTTGCTAGTCACTGAAGTGGGTGATTGAGAACCAGCAGAAACTGAACTAGCTACTGTAATGAAATCAGATAGCATTGCGCTTGTTTCAGAATTGGATCCCTGAGAATCCCTAGTGAGGGCATCAGACTCCATGGGAAACTCAGTGACAGGGGTCTTGGAACCAATTAAAGGAATTGCAGGTATCACAGACTTAATAGGAGAAATACTTTGCAAAACAGAAATTTTAGTAAAGGTGATAGGCATAACAGATAGGAAAAACAGAAGTAAGCTAGAGAAGGTTGCTTCTACAACAGAAGATTTGGCAGCGGCAGAGATTAACTTAGCGGCTGCTGGAGAACTTTTAGCTACAGTGAGAAGGGACTGTAGGTTTACAAAATCAGGGATAAGGGAAGTTTCAAACTTGAAAAGCTGATCCTCCAAATAGGAGGGCCCTGAGTGTAATTGTACTAGTGGAGCAACAGCAGATACGCTGATCTCAGAAGGGGTCACTTGGAAAGGGACATAATATGTACTGTTCGCTTTAAACCCTAGGATTTGAGAAGAGGAGAACACAGACAGTGCAAATGGGGCAACCACGACTGTGCTGGTCTCTGTAGTGGGTATTTGGGAAAGAGTGTCTGGAACATAAGAAACGACAACAGATTCCACGAAAAGGGTCTATGCTCAGAAGCAGGGGTCTCAGCTCTCTGAGTGACAGACGGGGTCAGCGAAATACCTAGGAGTAGGGATTCTGCGAACAGGTTTAGAGAAACAAACGGCTCCAGAATACTTTTAACTGGAGCCAGTATTATTGCCGAATGTTCAGGGGGCATAGCCCCGAGAATTTTAGCCGAGTCAGGGGACATAAGGGGTTCCTCCTCTGAGGCTAAGGAGGTGTCCTTGACTGACGGACTACAGGGATTTACCAAGGGAGGTTCATAGGGCTGACATGTAGGGGTTAACATAGGAAAAACCTCAAGGGTTAAATTACTCTGTATCTGAGAATCAGAGAAATAGATGCTAGTCTCCGAGAGTGGGGTCATAGGGGGCTCTGCCTCTTGCCCTAGGGACCTAACATTAGACTGCGGAATACTAGGGTTAGCAGTAGGGACCTCACAGAGCAGGCTAGCAGGGGTTAAAACAGAAAAAACCTCGGGAACAGAGCTTACAATTTTTGGGTTAGAAAAAGAGGGCAAACAGGATTCATTCTCTGGTGCTAGGGAAGACACACTGACCTGGGGAATGCAGGGATTTACAGTGGGGGACTCATAGGCCTGACTAGCAGGGGTTAAGACCGGAATAACCTCGGGGACAGAATTTAGGGAGGTTAACTCAGGATTAGGGAGCGTGGCAGCTTCCTCCTTAGCGGACGGCGACAGAGAGATGGTTTGGCCATTCTTAGGAGAGGGAGGTACCCCCACAGGTTTAGCAACAGGACTGGCAGCATAGGGGATCTGCCAAGCAGCAGCGTAGCTGGCAAGGAGGGGGTCCTGTTCTTTTATGCAAATGTCAAGTGTTAAGGAAAGTACATGGATGTATCTTCAGACTGAGCCAACATGAGGAGGGCGCCCTGTTGTACTAGATGAATGTCCAGTGATGAGGCCAGGGCATAGAGTGCCTCTTGGGCATCGGCCAGTTCCATAGGGTACACGTTATCCCAGGTTAAAGCGGAATCAGGGGAGCGAATACAATCGGCTAGAGACTGTTTTACGTTCTGGATGCAGCAAGCCTTAATAAAGAGATCACAACGGCATTGTCTTTGCAAAGGGGTTAAACCTTCATACGTAAACAGGTCTTCAATCAGGGCTATTATGTCACACATATACTGGCCTTCATAGTGGGACTGGAACGCAGGCCGGAACATAACTTCAGTTGGAAAATTGCCAACCCCCGCCACGGCGCGGTCCGGTTTTTGTTTGCCGAGCATACTGTTACGCCGATGCTCGCCACAAACTGAGACTGGACTGCGGGGCTGAGGTGGGGTTATATAATCACCGACCTTAGTCCGCGCAGACTGATCCGGAGTGCGCAGTTCGTAGTCGTACATCGCAGGGTCAGGATTGGAGAAGGCAGCATCGTCGTTATTGAAGCCAAAGTCGGGGTAGGAGAAGACAGGACAATCGATGGCCGAAGCAGGGTCAGGATAGAAGACATCCGGGTGGTCGTAGTCGTAGCAAGGAATCGGCAACAGGCAGACAGGAGTTCCCTGCTTCAGCTTAGGAGCGTGAGAGCGGGAGTGGCCTCTGCGCGAGGAGCGGCCTCGGCCCATGACGCCAGTCTCAGCAGGGGGAGACAGCAGGCTGGCCGAAGTACACCGCAGGGCAGCGTCAGGGAAACCAACGCTTCAGCGCAGAAGTCCAAGGCAGGCCACTGCATAGAGATAGCAGCAGGCTACAGGAAACTAGGGTTAGCCACTGCTAGAAGTGAAATCAGCAAATACCAGGAAATAGGGGTAACCACTGCTAGGAGTGAATGCAGCAGGTACCAGTGCTGGCAACAATGCTTCAGCACAGGAGACAGGAACATGCCTCTGGATACTCAGGAACTTGGAAGGTAAGAACGCCAGGAGAGAGGCCTGGGGAGGTTTGTGGCAGAGACAGTAACGTCCCAGGTAGGAGTTATGCTCGGCACTGGTTCAGTGCCAACGCCCAGGATATAAATGGCGGAGATCCAATCACAGGAGGAGGGTGTGTGAGTATTCCTCCAATGCTGAAGCACAGGGCAGAAGCTGCAATGAGAAGCAGCACATGGGCCATAGATTGCCAGAGGAAGCTTGCAACTGCATAGGTCTGCAAGGCTATAGTCAAAGCCAGTAGTGGATTCCTTACCTACATAGATACATTCACGGGCTTTAAATGGGACTGAAAAAATAAAAGACATGAATCAAAAATCCAAAAACCCTGTAAAAGTAAAAATAATACACTTTTCTTTTGTTTACTTACCATTAGATGCCCACTCACCGAAATCCAGGCGACCCGGAAGCACTGGAACCAATCCACAGGTAACCATAAAATAAAAAACCCTTACAATCCATAACGGTGTCTTCTTTCTTCTATTTGTAAGCCTTCCCGTCTGTCTTGGGGTCTTCTTTTCTTCTTTGGGTTCTTCTCCGTCTTCTTCCGTCTTCTTCCATCTTCTTCTGCCACGCCCTCTTTTCTTCTTAGGAGGGGAGGTGTTCCCTCCTCGGCGTCTGGCTTCAAAATGAGGCTTTTATAGGCCTATGACGTCACATTTTGGTCAAATGTTTCCCACGGTCCTGATTGGGCCGTGAAAAACATGTGATTTGGCCGGAAAAAAAAAATGATGACGTTATTTAAAGGCAATGACGCCAGCCAATCAGAATGGCTGAGTTTCAATTGCCTTTAAGATGACGTCATCAAAACACAGATGGCCGGCGACACATGGTACGGTAGCCAATCAGAGCGTGGGAACTCCATCCCAACTCTGATTGGATCAAGTAGACCATGTGACAGAGGCTTTGCATCAGCCAATCAGAATTGTGATGGAATGATTGTGGTTACTTTCAATTAGAATTCTTTTGGCAATGGTTTGGCTTTAGGAATTGAATAGGGAATTGTATAATTGATTTGTATTGTATTGTAATTGGTTTAGGAAATGGATTCATTAATTGATGGTAAATGTATTGATGTTGCATAGTTTCTATTTGATTTTCATGAAGGTATTGGTGGTTAGGGGATATTGTTCATAGTGTATTTTATTGTTACATATATTTTGCATGGTGTTACATGATGCACAGATTAATTGCATCATGTACAGTGGCGACCAACTTTATTCTAACTCGGCTAGCTCTGCGAATTTCAGAATATCCCGGTGATGTGTGGTTTTGTGCCGTTTTCGCCCGGAGTGTATTGCGTTATTTTCGCGGCTGTGATTTAAGATTTTATTCCCGCTGTCTGCAATACTGCAATGCCGTGTAAAAACTCATGGGGGCGTTTGCGAGCTGTTGTCTTTGAAGCAGTCATCTATAACCCCTAACATACACATACAGTACTGTATATGCACATCAATGATACTATAGGTCGGCGGGGGCGAGATGTGTTTGCAGCAGAGAGAGATCCGCTGTTCTCTCTGCGCAAACATTGGCACATTAAAAATTATTTAAAATACCTTTTTATTCATAGTGTAGATGTTCAGGGGGTCTCCGGAGCTGAACCGCGTTGGTTTCAGGTCCGGGGACCCCATGCTTCCCGAGATACAGCCCCCTTTATGAGGTGCCGGTATCCCTCTGCATTTAAAGGTCCTGATCACGTGACCGCGGCATGTAAACCAAGCAGAGGAATACCGGCACCCCCTAAAGGGGCCTGTATCTCGGGGAGCAGGGGGTCCCCGGACCTATAACCACAGCGGTTCAGCTCCGGAGACCCTCTGCACATCTACAGTATGAATAAAACACACACATCAATAAAGAATCGTTCCTTACCTTTGCGGCTACTGCTGCGACACACTTTATTCGAGCAAATGACCAGTTTGTACAGATACCTGGAATGCGCCGCTCCTCACCTCTGACAAGCCCCGTTGCGTTTGCCTTCCCAGCCACGGTTCATGCCTAGCTGATGGGGGCCTGATCTGTTAAATGATAATGATCAGGATTTAATAGGCTGCAATGCTTCGCGTGTCCACCAGATGGCATAAATTCATGAATTGTAATGCAGTATATATATACAGTACTGTATATACACAGTATATATATATATATATATATATATATATATATATATATATATATATATATATATATATATATATATATACTGTATAACAACTACCCTATAACCCCTAACATACAGTACTGTACACATACAGTACTGTATGTGCACATACATAAATGATACTACTGTATGGGCGGCGGGGGCGAGATGTGTTTGCAGCAGAGAGAGATCCGCTGCTCTCTCTCTGCGCAAACATCAGCACATTAAAAATTATTTTAAATAAATTTTTATTCATAGTGTAGATGTGCAGGGGGTCTCCGGAGCTGAACCGCACTGGTTTCAGGTCGGGGGACCCCCTGCCTCCCAAGATACATCCCCCTTTATGAGGTGCCGATATCCTTCTGCTTGGTTTAAAGGTCCCGATCACGTGATCGCGGCCTGTAAACCAAGCAGAGCAGAGGGATACCGGCACCCCCTAAAGGGGCCTGTATCTCGGGGAGCAGGGGGTCCCCAGACCTGAAACCAGTGCGGTTCTGCTCCGGAGACCCTCTGCACATGTACAGTATAAATAAAACACATATATAAATAAACACTCGTTCTTTACCTTAGCGGCTATGCGCTATGGTAAAGAAGCAGCATTTCTGTATTTTAATAATATTGTACAGTGAGCAGGGGGTTCCCTGAGCCACAAATTAATGCTCAGGGACCCCCCCTGCTCCTGCTCAATATTATTAAAAATACAGAAATGCTGCTTCATTACAATAGCGGATAGCCGCTAAGGCAATGAAGGGGTTAACCCACCGTGCCCGCTTTATTGTGGGTAGCGGGGATGGGTGAGGGGGGTATTTGGCCCTTGGTGTGAGTTTAAGACTTGCGGGGGGGTTGCGGGTGCACTTAACCCCTTCACGACCGTTGCAGTTAATACCGCTACGGTCATGAAGGGGTTAAGCCCTCCTGCTACCCCCCCGCAAGCCCTAAACAAGCACCGTTGGGGCTAATACCCCATTCACCCACCCCCGCTACCCACAATAAAAAAAAACTCACACACAGCAGCCGCCAAAAAAAAAAAAAAAAATCTAAATAAATAAATAAATAAATGACAATAAATACATTTGAAATACATTTTTATTGATAGTGTAAATGTGCAGGGGATCTCTGGAGCTGAACCGCGTTGGTTTCAGGTCGGGGGACCCCCTGCTCCCCGAGATACAGCCCCCTTTATGAGGTGCCGGTATCCCTCTGCGTTTAAAGGGCCCGATCATGTGATCGCGGCCTGTAAACCAAGCAGAGCAGAGGGATACCGGCACCCCCTAAAGGGGCCTGTATCTCGGGGAGCAGGGGGTCCCCAGACCTGAAACCAACGTGGTTCTGCTCCGGAGACCCTCTGCACATGTACAGTATAAATAAAACACATATATACATAAACACTCGTTCTTTACCTTAACGGCTATGTGCTATGGTAAAGAAGCAGCATTTCTGTATATTAATAATATTGTACAGTGAGCAGGGGGTTCCCTGAGCCAGAAATTAATGCTCAGGGACCCCCCCTGCTCCTGCTCAATATTATTAGAATACAGAAATGCTGCTTCATTACCATAGCGGATAGCCGCTAAGGCAATGAAGGGGTTAACCCACCATGCCCGCTTTCTTGTGGGTAGCGGGGATGGGTGAGGGGGGTATTTGGCCCTTGGTGTGAGTTTAGGACTTGCGGGGTGGTTGAGGGTGCACTTAACCCCTTCACGACCGTAGTAGTTAATATCGCTACGGTCATGAAGGGGTTAAGCCCTCCCGCTACCCCCCCGCAAGCCCTAAACAAGCACCGTTGGGGCTAATACCCCATTCACCCACCCCCGCTACCCACAATAAAAAAAAAACTCACACACAGCAGCCGCCAAAAAATAAATAAATAAATCTAAATAAATAAATGACAATAAATACATTTGAAATACATTTTTATTGATAGTGTAGATGTGCAGGGGGTCTCCGGAGCTGAACCACGTTGGTTTCAGGTTTGGGGACCCCCTGGTCCCCGAGATACAGCCCCCTTTATGAGGTGCCGGTATCCCTCTGCTTGGTTTAAAGGGCCCGATCACGTGATCGCGGCCTGTAAACCAAGCAGAGCAGAGGGATACCGGCACCCCCTAAATGGGCCTGTATCTCGGGGAGCAGGGGGTCCCCAGACCTGAAACCAAAGCGGTTCAGCTCCGGAGACCCTCTGCACATCTACACTATCAATAAAAATGTATTTTAAATGTATTTATTTATATTCATTTATTTATTTATTTATTTAGATTTATTTATTAATTGTGCTGCTGCTGCAAGTCCTAAACTCACACCAAGGGCCAAACACCCCCCTCACCCCCGCTACCCCCAATAAAAAACATTCACGCACAGCAGCTCCACAATTAATAAATAAATCTAAATAAATAAATAAATACATGAAGAGAAATAAATATATACTGTATATATATATATTGTATATATATATACAGTATATATATAATAACAATCCCTATACATATACAGTATATACTGTGTATATATATATACTGTATACATATACATATACATATACATATACAGTATATATATACAGACAGTATATACACACACATGATGAACCAATATACAAATACATGTACTGTAGAATGGTTATCAAAATCATACTGTCCTACAAATAACGCTTCTCTATACAGACAATAATAATAATCCATTTAATAATCCTAACTGATTTTACAATATAAAACATAACATTCCAATCCACACAGTACATTGCATTTACATTGTATAAATGATGCATAAAATCTATGCACCGTATACATTCTGCAAATGAATGTTAACAATATAATTGCAAGCTACTGTACCAGTAAATACAAACACTTCCAAACAAGTCAACTATTTTAACCAATCAAGTAAACAAAAATAAATATATACTGTAAGTACCAACCAGAAAACACAATTTAAAACCAAACTAACCCTTACAATACCAAGGATTACATCTATCTAATTGTAAAAAACCTTATACATTATACACAGCATTGCAATAAACAAAATACATGATGAACAATACAGTACATCCCCTGTATCTCCCTGCCTTCAGTGTAATCTGTTTAAGGCCCCCTCCCCCCTAATGTTTCTGTTAAACAGATTACACTGAAGGCAGAGAGGTGTAAAGCCCCCTCCCCCCTAATGTTTCTGTTAAACAGATTACACTGAAGGCAGAGAGATTTAACAGAAACATTAGGGAGGGGGAGGGGTCTTTAAACAGATTACACTGAAGGCAGAGAGATGTTTCTGTTACAGTAAATCTCCCTCCCTGCATTGCTGTCAGTGCAGTGTATGTAAATGTGGGGAGGGGGGGACCCAATGTGCATACTGTGAGGTGTAACCACCCTCAACCCCTACCCACATACCGTCCCCCCCCCCATCCTGGCCATGGCCCCTCCGCTTCTGCAAAACAGAGACAAAAATTAAAACATCCAAAGTAATGTCCCCTAACCCCTTAATCACCATAGCGGTTATTAACCGCTACAGTCATGAAGGGGTTAACCCACCCTCACCCACCACTCGGGATGCCTACATACCCTCCCACACTAACCCCCCCCCGTGAGGCCTAACCACCCAGTCAGTACCCACAAGGGAGGCCTACCCACATACCGTTGGGGAAACACCCTACCCCCAGTACCCACAATAAAAACAGTACAATGACCCACAATAAACAGCATTATATTTATTAAATACATTACCCACCCCCTGTGCCCCCCCCATAAATTCAGGATTTATCCTTTTACATACAGGGTTCATAACGCAGCCCCACGCTAGTCCCCGGTGGTCTGGCAGGGCACCTGGACAGACCTACAGTTTACCAGCAGCCCTTTTTACACAGGTTCTGGAGGCCTGCTGGTGGATCCTGCCAGCACCATGGCACCCAGGTGGTCTCCTTGGGCACCGTGGGCCACAATTGGGTCCCCACGGTAGGCCCAAGGATGTCTGCGGGGCCTCGGGTGGTTCCCTCAGGGGTCTGGGGAACTCACGGGTGCTCACTATGGGTTGGCGGTGCCCCCACAGAAGTGTGATCACACAGCTTCATCCCCGCAGACAAAGGGTCCGCGGTGCCCCCACAGATGTGAGGCCACGGCTTCATCCCCACATGTGTCACCCGTGGAACCACCAGCCTGATACCCGTGAGATACCCGAGACCCACAGGTGGTCTCCAGAGGTCTCACGCGGAACCACGGAACAAACCCTGAATGTAAAAACAATAAACCTGGCCTATACATTCAATACATACACCCCCCCCCCCAACACCTACAGTACAATAATGTGCAAAATAACTATTATCCAGATATGGATAATAGATTAATTGCCCATTATTAAAAACATTAACTAGCATATTCAAATAAATAAAGTACTACTGACCTCATCAATAAGAAGTCTCCATCGCCAGCGACATCCTTGTCTTGCCCACAAAATACATAGCAAATACAAAGCCAATACATTGATAGTACATTAAGATATCAATTAACCCCTTAAACACCTTATCAGATAATAACCGCAAAGGTAATTAAGGGGTTAAGCCACACTGGCCCGATACCCACCCTTCACCCATGAATTTGTACAGTGGCTTCATCATGCAACTATATATACAGTATATATATATATATATACATATTTTTTTATATATATATATATATATATATATATATATATATATATATATATATATATATATATATATATATATATGTATACAGTGGTTGACAAATCACCAAAAAATCTACTCGCCACACAAAAAAATCTACTCGCCACCTAGTACCAAACGTGTGCTGCTTGGGCCAATATTTACTCGCCCGGGGGTTAAATCCACTCGCCCGGGGCGAGCAAATGTATAGGTTTGTCGAACACTGTATATATATATATATATATATATATATATATATATATACAGTGGTTGACAAATCACCAAAAAATCTACTCGCCACACAAAAAAATCTACTCACCACCTAGTACCAAACGTGTGCTGCTTGGGCCAATATTTACTCGCCGGGGGTTAAATCTACTCTCCCGGGGCGAGCAAATGTATAGGTTTGTCGAACACTGTATATATATATATATATATATATATATATATATATATATATATATATATATATATATATATATATATATATATATATATATATATATACAGTGGTTGACAAATCACCAAAAAATCTACTCGCCACACAAAAAAATCTACTCACCACCTAGTACCAAACGTGTGCTGCTTGGGCCAATATTTACTTGCCCGGGGGTTAAATCCACTCGCCCGGGGCGAGCAAATGTATAAGTTTGTCGAACACTGTATATATATATATATATATATATATATACAGTGGTTGACAAATCACCAAAAAATCTACTCGCCACACAAAAAAATCTACTCACCACCTAGTACCAAACGTGTGCTGCTTGGGCCAATATTTACTTGCCCGGGGGTTAAATCCACTCTCCCGGGGCGAGCAAATGTAAAGGTTTGTCGAACACTGTATATACATATATATATATATACATATATACATATATATATATACACACACACACAGAGATATATATATATTTATATATATTATATATATATATAACTATATATAACTATATATATATATATATACAGTATATACACACACATGATGAACCAATATACAAATCAATGTAGAAGGGTTATCAAAACCATACTGTACTACAAATAACACTTCTCTATACAGACACACTACATTACAATGAATTTCCTTTAATAATCCTAACTGATCTTACAATCTAAATCATCAAATGCCAATGAAAAACCTCACATTCCAATCAATACATTGCATTTACATTGTATTAATGATGCATAATATCTATGCACCATATACATTCTGCAAATGAATGTTAACAATATCATTGCAAGCAAAATACAAATACCTCCAAACAAGTGAACTATTTTAACCAATCAAGTAAACAAAAATCAATTAGCAATCATTATTTACATCCCTAAACAATTCACAGTCCATCCCGAACAATGAAACAATTAACTAATTCACGCCTGGAGCAGAACAATTTAGCATGTGAAAAAATATAAGTACCAACCAGAATACAAACTTTAAAACCAAGGCTAACCCTGAACACAAGCACACAATACAATATCAACAATTACATCTATCTAATTTTAAAATACTTTAAACACACAATAAAGCATAGCAGCATAGACAAATTAATTTAAAACACATCAAATCAAGCTTTTAAAACAACATAATTTCTTACCCTGCTGTATGCTGAGGGTGATAATGGGGAAAGGCAGGGTTGCAGACCTGCCTAAGACATGCAGATGAGCATACAGTTGTGTATATGTATATTTGCATATATATATATATATATATATATATACACACACACATATATATGTATACTGTATATATATAGTTGCATGATGAAGCCACTGTACAAATTCATGGGTGAAGGGTGGGTATCAGGCCAGTGTGGCTTAAACCCTTAATTACCTTTGCGGTTATTATCTGATATGTTGTTTAAAGATTTAATTGATATCTGAATGTACTTGCAATGTATTGGCTTTGTATTTGCTATGTATTTTGTGGGCAAGACAAGAATGTCGCTGGCAACAGAGACTTCTTATTGATGAGGTCAGTAGTACTTTATTTATTTGAATATGCTAGTTAATGTTTTTAATAATGGGAAATTAATCTATTATCCATATCTGGATAATAGTTATTTTGCACATTATTGTACTGTAGGTTTTGGGGGTGGGGGGGTGTATGTATTGAATGTATAGGCCAGGTTTATTTTTTTTACATTCAGTGTTTGTTCCGTGGCTCTGCGTGAGACCTCTGGAGACCACCGGTTTTCTCGGGTATCTCACGGGTATCAGGCTGGTGGTTCCACGGGTGACACATGCGGGGATGAAGCGGTGGCCTCACATCTGTGGGGGCACCGTGGACCTGTTGTCTGCGGGGATGAAGCTGTGTGGTCCCACTTCTGTTGGGGCACCACTGACCCGTAGGTGCGGGGATGAAGATGTGTGGTCCCACTTCTGTGGGGGCACCACGGATCCGTAGTGAGCACCCGTGAGTTCCCCAGACCCCCATGGGAACCACCCGAGGCCCCGCAGACAC
Source organism: Ascaphus truei (assembly GCF_040206685.1). Lineage (NCBI taxonomy): Eukaryota > Metazoa > Chordata > Amphibia > Anura > Ascaphidae > Ascaphus > Ascaphus truei. The sequence goes on from NC_134483.1 coordinate 368,700,164, forward strand.
CTGTGGGTCTGACCCGGGGCTCCCAGACATCCTTTGGCCTACCATGGGGACCCAATTGTGGCCCACGGTGACCCAAGGAGACCACCTTGGGGCCATGGTGCTGGCAGGACCCACCAGCAGGCCTCCAGAACCTGTTTGAAAAGGGCTGCTGGTACCCTGTAGGTCTGTCAGGTGCCCCACCAGCCCACCGGGGACTCGCGTGGGGCTGTGTTATGAACCCTGTTTGTAAAAGGATAAATCTTGTATTTATGGGGGGCACACTGGGTGGGTAATGTATTTAATAAATATAATGATGTTTATTGTGGGTCACTGTATTGTTTTTATTGTGGGTACTGGGGGTTGGGGGGGGGGTTCCCCAACGGTTTGTGGGTAGGCCTCCCTTGTGTGTAGTGGGTGAGGGTGGTTAGGCCTCACGGGGGGGGGGGGGGTTAGTGTGGGAGGGTATGTAGGCATCCCGAGTGGTGGGTGAGGGTGGGTTAACCCCTTAATGACTGTAGCAGGGGGGGTAGTGTGGTGTACAGTAGTAGGGGGTCTCGCCTTCCGCGTCCGGATGGGGAGCTACAACTACACCTCTGCCTCCTCTGTGGTGTGCTGTGAGATGTCTCAGATGAAAGAGCAACGCGTTTCGTCCGGAACTGGACTTCCTCAGGCTCTGCGAAGTGCGAAACGTGTAGAGGTCACGACAGGTCATCCTGCGCGTGTTTGCTGATGGTCTCAGACGGCGCCTGCAAGAAGCCCATGTGGTGACTCCATCTCTGCGGTGCCGTGATCCGGATCTTCATACGGTCACCGTGGACCCGCACTTGGCTTCAGTGTGAGTTTCCATCTCCCCCTGCCAGCTCTACACAGTTCTCAATAGGTGTTTTATTATACACTACTCAGGAACAATTGTTCTGTTTCAATTTGTTTATTTCTGTCTCATTTTTATTTTTATCGTGTGTTATGCCACTCATGGATTTAGATTAAATATATGTATCCTAGGGTTTATTGAAACTGTACCTAGTTGTATAACCATTGCTACTGAGGTGGGGTTGGATCCCCTCAGTAATATTTTTATTAATAAATGACACTTTTTTAATCCCTGGTGTGCATTGTGTGCACTTTTTCTTCTTGTTTTTCAGGGTGCCACCCCTTTTCAGGGGGGATCACATTGATTTGGGAGCTTTTCAGAGAGACGCTCCACACACTTGCAGCAAGGGGATTTTCCTTTACCATACATCTGCAGCACGAGCGCTGAATATCCTATACTACCTAGTTATAAATATTGTTTATTATTTTTGGAGGCGCAACATTGGTACCGCAGGCCCGCGGGTACCCCGGGACTCCCGCGGGGACCCCGGGATGGCCGTGGGGACCCCCGGACTCCCACGGGACCCCCGAACTCCCTCGGGGACCCCTGCACAACCACGGGGTCAGCTGGGGACACCTGCGCGACCCCCGGACTCCCTCCGGGACCCCTGCGGGGTCAGCCGGGGACACCCGCCGGCCTGTTGTATGGGTTTTGCGCATGCAAAAATGAAAAGCAATAATTTTTTCTAAGTCCAGCTTTTTTTGCGTCTACCTTGAGCTGACGTGTTCTTAGCGTACGATACGATTGCATTGCTTAGTGCATCCCGCTTAAGGGCAGAATTTAACGCAAACAGGGTTACGAACGAGCAAAGTTGGACTTAGAAAAAAATCCCTAAAAAAGTCAGTTTTAGAGCGCAAAGTGCCTGTTTGCGTTGCTTAGTGCATCGTGTTCAGCGCAACATCACGTTCTAAGAGCACTTTGCGCTCTAAAAGTGACTTAACGGAGCTTAGTGCATGACCCCCAAAGTATCTGTTGTCTAAATTTAGCATAGGTTGAACTTGATGGACGTATGTCTTTTTTCAACCTCATCTACTATGTAACTATGTAACTATGTAACTATGTAAATGGATGAATCAAGCCAAATCTGTTTCTTTGTATTTCTCGCATTTTCCCTCAAAATCAGTTCTGCAGTGTAAAATCTACAAACGAATATGGTCGGCTTTAATAAATGTGGATTCATCAAAATCAGCCATTGTATACAAATCATTGATGGATTTGTAGAATCCAATCCATGGATTCAGAAACTCGTAGGTAGATTCCTTAAAATCCGCCAAGAGATTGCTGTATCTGCGGATTGGATTCTACAAATACATCAACGGGCTGTGGAATCCTCAGCATCACCCCTTTTTAGATTAATTTACGAAAATCTGGAGACCAAAGGAACTAGCTAATCCACTGTGGATCAAAATTCCCCAAATGCTGCCCATCTCTACCTTAAAGGTATCACAACCTATGGTACATTTATAATAACAAACATACTAACAGACTCGTTCATGCTTTACAGTATACTGGTGTATTATGATGAATTTAGGAGACTTTGCTTTTTTGTATACAGATGTAGCTAGATATACCTGTGATGGTAAGGGGGTAACCAGGCTCTCAAATAATGGTTAAGTCCATTTTTGGTTATCCCTGAACCGAGTATAAGTGTTCAAGAGAGTTAGCTCTTGAGCCCAGTAACATTGTATTTTTCAAATGTACAGTGCCTTGTGCAATTAAAGAATTTTCTAGGGTATGAGTTTCAAGGGGGATTTTGCAGAGAAACTGTTGTCAGAATGTGCCTAGGTAGTTGGGGTCCAGAGTTATCGGTTCCCCTAAAAATGTACCCGGGAATCATGCCTGATTCCCGGATACATGTAGGCACATTGACCTGGCAATATCTCCCTTTGAAAACACAAGCGCGAATCACCGCTAAGGTTCCCTGCTTCAGCATAGCCCAGAAAGGTGAATGGGGCACAGGGATGAATATATGTCCCTGTAGCTGAGGGGATTCCTAGGTTGATGGGGGTACCCCAGTTAGTGCCCAGGTATCCCAGAACCTGTATTGGATTTGTGTGGTTCCCAAACTGTAGATAAGGTTGTGGGGGGACTCTCAGAGTTCAGGCTAAGTCCAAAATATAGTGTGTGGATAATAAAGGCTGATAGGAATAAAAGTACTGTACATCTTTCTATTCTTTTCCCCATACCCAGAGACTTAGGGATGTATTAAACTATATTTTATTAATAATGTGTTAATACTGCAATGTACTGTTGTGTACTGTAAAGTGCTGGGATTTTCAGAACCGATGCCCAAACAGACTGTCAGGGCTAACCCATAGGCGCCAATAAGTCTGCTGGACATCAGAGTTCAAAAAAGCCAGAGATGCCAAAGGTGTGAAACCCATTTGGGTTGCAGGGAAGGTCTCAAGTACCCAGGTACGGGGAGCAATGGCAGTCATCCAGCTGCAATTTGCTCTGCCTGACCTAGTGGAGCCTGACCCAGCGGGTGGCATTGAGATAGCCAAGGACAGAGTTGGCAAACTTGCGCATGTCCCTTGGCAATTTCATATTTCCCGCTGAACAAGCTTTTCAGACCAGGTTGGCTCTGATTGACTGCTGAGAAAGTTCCCACATGATGATTGGCTACTGAGTTTCATGAATGAAACTCAGAATACTATAAGAAATGTCTGAGCCAATGAGATTTGAGATTCCCAGTAGAAAGAGCGTGTGTTGCGGTCGGCGTAGCCGGCCTTCATTAATAAAGGTGGAGCCCGGCTGACTGCCCCTGAAACCATATGGTATGGGCTGAGAGTGTCAACTCTTGGGTCTAAATGTTGGTTCTCTGTGTTTTAAAACTGCAATGCATTGTGTTTGTCCTGTGATTTAAACCCAGGTTGGTGACAAAAGGCAGTTTGAATTAGCATATGAATTACATGTGGATTAACATGTCAATGCCCCAGCTCAGATAGGGATTCCAAGCCCTAAATCTCCCCAATTTATTTCCCTTATAAGTATAAGGTCCCCCAAAGTATATTCTGTAAGGAAGTATATTTTATATTGTGTTTTAATGTTAACTACTATATAAGGTTCTATACAGAAAGCACAGGCATATGGAAGATGCTAGCTAGTTTGCATAGATTCCATAGTTCAGAGAGGAGAGGACTGGCAGAGGGGGGAAAACCATTTGGTGAGCAGGATGTTCAGATTAGGATGTCTTTGTTTTACTAGCCACCGCAGAGCCAGAGAAAAAAACAGCCCTGGATGTCAAAACTGACGAGCAAGGTTTCTATTGGCAAGTTTTGAATTTATCCCTCCTATCAGGGAATGCGTAATTTCAATCCCTGCTTTAATTGGCTATTACACTCCTCAATGATTTAGATAGGAATACAGCCTATATAAGAGCGTGCAGTAAAAGCAGCTCTCTCTCTTTTTCCTGTTGGAGATCTGAAGACAAGCAGCTGCTGGCAGGCCTCTCACATCGTGCTTCTGTGAACGAGCTATTCACACATGGAAGCATGGGGAGGCCTAGCCAGCAGGCTGGATTTCGGTCCAGGAGCCCAGAACCAAGGTCCTATCAAGGTAAGCCTTTGCTGAACAGGTGCCTTGCAACTAGGAGAGGGTAGATTTCTTCCCCAGACCCCCGGAAGTGTGTATATTCTCTGTTTCTTGTATTTCCGTGTGTTTCCAAGGTCTTATCCGAATAAACCGCAATTTATTTTACTGCCTGTTTTGCCTTGTGACTGATCCCTTAAATATAAATGTGTATTTGGCCTGCGCTCCCATCACAGCGTGGGCAGGGTTTTCAAAGTTGCTCTTGCCCGAGTAGCAGAACAACCTACTTCGATTGCAAGACACAAAAGCCTGCCTGTCAGATTCTCAAAATCAAACATAAAGGTCGTGGTGGAGATTTGATGCCGATTTCAGTTTTAGAGGAATGGTGGTAGTATGCGGTCAAGAAAGTCCAAGTTCTCAGAAGAGAAGGGAGCGGTGGTGTCTGGAACTTCACGCTGATTTGGGAACCAGAAGATTGTGGGTCAGGATAAAACTCTTATTTGGAGCTCTCTGCACCTAGGATAGGAAAGTCTAGATTTTTACCCATGACCCCCAGTGTGTGTCTTTTCATCTGTATTTTGTGTATCATAGTGTGTAAGCAAATTTCCACAATACAATACCCACACGGTATACGGCTAACCCTTGTCAACCACAATGTCCACATCCAGTGAGATCTCCCCCAAAGTTATGAAGTGCCCATGGCACCTAACCACCCCAATGCCAACAGATACATTCATGGTCTTAGGCCAAACCAGGCCGACTTGGCTGTTGGATCCGAGGAATCGCAATATGGTCCCATGCCGCACTCTGGTGATCCTCTCCTGCTCTTGCCTCAGGCATCCACCTCTGGAGGGAGCTCTCACTGGAGTGTGTCCCTATACATGTCTATCAAGAGGCCTGTAGTCTAGTCCCAGACCTCAGCTCACCGTGTGGCGTCTGTCACAGGTGCACTATCACTAACACTAATGTGCTAATGGGAAAGAGCCCTATCTGGGGGACTTCCCTACAGCATAACAAGCTAAATGGTGGTCGGGGTCTAGCTGACCTAATCCAGTGGAGAACACCCTGAACCTTACACTGGCGACACACTTTATTGAAGTGTGGCCAGTTCCGCAAGCCGGGAGATTTCCCGGCTTGCAAGTGGCATGCCCTCGGCGTGCCGCGCGTCACCGATGCGCGGTCACGCGTCATCGGGTGCCTGCACCCCCTGCACGCGTGTCCAGGGCTCCCCGAGGGAGCCCTGGTGTCCCGCGATGTGGGGGATGGCGGCAGGGGGTTCCGGGGGACCCGGCGGACCCGGAGAGGAGAGGGGGAAGCCGCGATCGGCGGGCCTCTCCTCCGCTGCTTCGGCACGCGCCCGGCACCCTCCGGCGCGCGCCAGGTAACTGCTGCGGCCGAGAACGGGCAAATGCTCGAATAAACTTGGCCGCAGCAGTATGTCACGGTGGACTGACCTGATCAACAATTTAATATTTTGGGTTACGAGATTGAGCACACAAGTTGAGCAAATAAACTGCCATTTATTTCCTTACTAGACAGACACACGACAACCTTAGAATATACTTGACAAAAACACTTACTGAGGGAGAGAACGGGATAGAATGTCCAGAAGTAAAACAAAGCACCGGAATATTGTCTTTTAACATGCAGTCCTGTTGCAAGGTGCACATGTTGCCAACCCAATAAGTCTGTGAATATTGCAAAATTCATTCTGGTCCATTGGGGTTCGTTAGATAACCCCCAGCACTAACGAAATCCTGAAGCAGAGTTCTGTCCTTGGTTCCGATGAAAATAACTTGTTGCGTTCTGAATTCGTTGCTGCTGCTCTCATCCGCTTATAGGAGCAAAGTGGAAATTCGTTCACATTGTAGAACAAAGACGAAAGACAACGGGGATAGCTTGGGGGTCATGTATGTAGGGTTTGAGAACATATCTCCAACATACCCACTCAATCCATCTCGTGGGAATTTTCCCATTCACCAATCCCCAATTTGCCCATAGTTTGCAGAGTGGGCACTATAGGGATTTCCGGCTAATACAGCGGCTGTGTGACATTGCCACCTTGACTGCTTAGCATTCGTGTATTCCCCTTTTTACCTGGCGTCTCCCAGGCTGGGAAGGGGACTCAGGGTATGAACTAGCCCAGATGGCTAACAGGATCTCCTATTCAGCGGGCATCCTGGCTAATTCACACATCTTGACTCTGGGGCTTTCATATGGAACACTTCCCTAGACTCACAGGCACTGCCTCTGCGTGGGGTCTATGAAGTCTGCATTGGAAAGTGGCCCAGCTCATAGGTGTTAAAACATTTGGTCCCTGGGTGCATTACAATGACAGTAGAAAAAACCTCATCCTGCCTGTACATTTAAAATTGCAGCAAATAATACCCTTTATTAAAAATACATGTTTCACTTGTCCTAAAATTAAATTTTTAATATGTGTGTGCTTGGGGTGTTACTCTGGGGCTGCACACCAAATTTCAGGTTGCCAGCCCTTTCCGTTCCCTAATTATTGATTCTCCTTGAGCTGTAGTAAACCCAAGTGATTTAGAACGGCGCTAAACAACAGTGCTGGTGATTAAAGTGATAAATACACGTATGCAGTGAATTGTAAGGTGCAACAAAAAACTGATTCTCAACCTTCACGGGGAATATGTACAGATTCCCCTCAAGATAATGTAGATACAGGTGTTGGAAGGGAGCGATGGTATCAGGAACACCCCAAAAATAGAAGATACAAAAATAATGGTGCAGTATAATAACATATAGTTTATAAAAAATCTTGGCTCTATTAAGTGCCTACTTACACCAAGTAAGTGGTTAAATCAGCATTTAGCAGGTCAGCAAGTAAGTGATTTGCCGCAATTGCAGAAACCCGAACAGCTGGTAGTGCAGGAGGGATCTCACTCGAATAGGGGTTTCATGGAAAACAAGGGGAGACCATGGTGTAGATCAAAAATTCAAATTTTATAAATAAAAGCATACAAGAAATGTACTCACAATAAGTACATAATACATGTACACATAGCGTTTTCTTGAGGCAGTGGAGCACTGCAAGATGGAACTTGCTGCTACACTTCCAAGTGACCCTCGTCGGATCGCAATGAATGGCGTGTGACGTCACAACCGGTAAAGGAATGACGACTTCCGGTATGGCACACACGGAAGCAGGCAACAGGAAAACACAGCAGGCTCGGCACCTTCAGTTTCACAACAGCTGTGCAGGTTGAAGATGGCTCTACACGTTTCGCTGTGTTCACCACAGCTTCCTCAGGAGAAAGTAATACCCCCAGTGGGTACAACATATATAGTGCATATAATCAATCAATTAATTAAAAGTAGCTAAATTTAACACAGGTTCTCCTTCTTATAGGTACATGACTCTGTGGTCAAAATGAACCTCACAAATAAGATTAAAATAGACACTCGGTCATAAAACTAATACATGACATAAGATATCAAACCAAATAACTCATGGCAGTTAGGAGAGATGGGAGAGAAAGAACAAAGATCGGTCAGTAAGCATGAAATACATATTGTCAGCAGACATCAATCGGTCTATAAGATGTTATAAAGTGCAATGGGGGACAAAACCAGGGGGAGATGGGGGATGGGGAGGAGGGAAAGGAAATTGGGGAGAGGGCACAGCAGAGAATAGGGAATGACAATGGTATATAATCAGGTGAGGAATAGTGTTAAATCAAAGCCTGCATTAAGTCCATTTGGCATGAAGGTGTTAAGTCTGTGAATCCAAAACATTTCACGTTTACTTAGATCAACTTCTCTGCTGCGGCCTCTCCAGTGTTGCATAAAATTTTCTATACCAGTACATTTCAAACCCTTCGTGCTTGAGTTATGATAATTAGCAAAGTGTTTAGAAACACTATGTGTCAGTACCCCTTGTCTGATATTACTAAGATGTTCAATGATGCGGGTTTAATTGCTCTTTTAGTTTTGCCCACGTATTGTAGCCCACAAGGACACTCTAATACGTAAATTACATACTCTGTGTAACAATTCATATATTGTTTTATCTTAAAGTCTTCATTCCTGTTATTGCCTTTAAAGTTCTTTTTATCCAATTGTTTATATTCACAGGCTTTACATGTAGAACATCCGTAAAAGCCCTCCAGTTTCTGAAACCATTCTTTTTTATTGGTATCTGACCTTTTTATAGCACTTGGGGCAATGATATTTTTCAGATTTTGTGCTTTTTTGAATATAATTTTTGGATATTCTGGAATTTCATTTTTCAAGATTGCGTCATTACGCAGGATGTGCCAATGTTTACGTATTATTTTACTAATATTCTTTGATTCCCTATTAAACGTTGTTAAAAAAGCAATGTCAAAATGATTATTTTTCTTTGAAGGTCCATTATTAGGCTCAATCAGTTCCTTTCTATTTAAGGTTTTAGCTCTAGTAAACACTGTGTCCAGAATGTCTTTATCATATTTTTTCTCAATAAAATGTGATTCCAATATTTTACATTGTTCTTCAAATGTTGCTTCATCCGTACAGTTCCTACGCATCCTCCTATATTGATTATATGGGACATTGTCCATCCATAGGTGGTGATGGCAACTGGAACAGAGGATGTAGTTGTTACTATCTACGTCTTTAAAGTAGGATCTCGTATTTAAAACCCCCTCTTCTATATATATATTTAAGTCCAAAAAATTTAGTGATGTTTTACTAGTTGCAGATGTAAATTTTAAATTCGAAGTATTAATATTCATATTTGCCAAAAACATATCTAGATCTTTTTGCTCACCTTGCCAGATAAGGATGATGTCGTCAATGTAGCGCCGCAATAGGACAACGCCCGCCCCCAGAATGCCATTGGACCAGATGTTATTCTCCTCCCAATATCCCATAAAGAGATTGGCATAACTGGGGGCGAACTTCGTCCCCATGGCGGTGCCACATTTCTGAATATAGTATACATCTTCAAATAAAAAGAAATTATTTTCCAATATGAATGAAATAGCATCAATAATAAACTGGAATTGGGTGTCCTGCAATTCAGAATCCTGACTCAGGAAGTATTTGACAGCTTCACATCCCAAATTATGTATGATGGAGGTATATAAAGATGACACATCTATAGTGGCCATAATGTAATCTTCCTTCCACACTATAATATCTAAAAGTAGAAGTATTTCTGTGGTATCATTTAGGTGTGACTTTAGAGTTTTGACATAGCCCTGTAAAAAAGTATCAATATACGCTGACAGGTTGGAGGTTAGGGAGTTTATTCCGTAGATAATTGGTCTACCCGGGGGATTTATTAGACATTTATGTATCTTAGGTAGTATGTAGAAGATCGGAAGCTGTAGTGTTTCATTAAAAAGAAATTTATATTCTTGGTCCGTTAAGATGCCTAAAACTTTACTCTTTCTAAGAAAGACTGTATTTCTTTAGAGAATAATTTGGTTGGATTTTTATTTAGGATTCCATAAGTATTAGAATCTTCCAAAAGACGTTTAGCTTCTCCAAGATAGTCATCTCTATTCATAATGACCACTCCTCCTCCCTTGTCAGCCTTTTTTATTACTATGTTGCTGTTTTTTTGTAATATCCTCTAATGCTGTTTTTTCATCCCTAGACAGATTATTTCTAATTTTAGTTTTTTTATTATTTTTATTAGTTAGATCTTCAAAATCTTTGATTATTAGATTATAAAATACTTCAAGGTGATTCCCTTTAAAATACGTGGGATTAAAGGTGGACTTTTTCTTTAAGGTGCTATGTTTATACATATCTGCTTCTTTATGGACTATAGGGTTAAGATTAGTCATTCTGGACTCAGCGTTTTTACTTAGGAAAAATCTTTTAACGATTAATTTTCTCAAATATTTATTTGCATCTAAAAATAGTTCAAAGCTATTTGGCCCAACAGTTGGAGCGAAAGACAAGCCTTTAGAAACAAGGTTCAATTGTGAGTGGACAAAACAGTGGAGTTTAAATTAAAAACACTTTTATAGTCTTTTGAATCTATTACTTTAACTCTCTCCTTTTTCTTTCTTCTCCCCCGCTTCCCTCTCTGCTTCTTTCCCCTTTGGGAAGTGTGTTCGCCTCCTCTTTCTCCGAAAGAGGGGTGAAGGGGTTTTTTGTTTCCCATGATTTTAGGGTATCTTCTATTTCTAAAAAATCACTAGACCCTGTGGCCCCAATAGGCGAGCGAGATCTACTGGGTTTAGTTTGTCTTGTAAGTTCATATCTATCCTTTTCTCTCCTTCTTTCTTCTCTTTCTTTTCTTAATTCTCTTTCTCTTTTTTGTTCTCTCTCTTTTTGATGTTCTCTATCTTTGATTTCTTTCTCTCTAATATCTCTTTCTCTTAGATCTCTGTTTTTTCAATATTCCCTCTCTTTTAGGGATTCTTCTCTTTCTGTAACTCCCTCTCTCTATAATCTCTCTCCCTCTGTTCTCTCTCTCTGCTGTTCTCTCTCTCTATGTTGTTCTCTCTCTTTAAACTGTTCTCTTTTTCTTTGTCTCTCCCTCTCCAATCTCTGTTCCCTATCTCTCTCCAAGTCTCTCTCTCTTGGATTTTCTCCCTCTCTCCGATAGACTCTCTCCCTTGTACTTTCATTTTCCTTCGTATATTTATTAAAATGGGGTGAATAATCTTTTCTAGAGTTAGGGTAGACAGACTTTGAGTCTTTATTATCTCTCCATGGTATTTTTGGTTTAAAATCAGATTTATAGTAAATACTATCTTTAATATAAGATGTTTTAATAGGTGATTTCTCTGAACCTTTAAAATAATTATCCCCATTTCCTTCTTGTTTTGGTCTCTCTGACTGATTTTTAATTCTCTTTTTCTTCCAATCTCTTTGCTCCCCTCTTAGATAATCTCCTTCATCTCTTAAAAATGTGTTCGTTTTGTTAGTATACAAATCATTCTCAAGTTTATCAATTTTTCTTTTTAAGTTCCGATCTTTAATTTTAAATTCAGCAGTATCCTCCAAATGTGCTAATTTTTCTTCTATTATGGTAACCTCTTCATCAATAATTTTGATATGCTTTTTATGTTGATTCATTAAGGATACCATTAATTCAAATGAGCACTTATCTATTGTCTCATTCCAGTTTTTCACAAAATCTTCATCATCTAAATTAGATGAGGGATTTTTTGAGAATCTTAAGCCTCTAGGAATTCTGTTACATTCCATATATTTATGTAAAAAGCTCAAGTCCAACCATTTTCTGGTATCCTTAATTAGTAGCTTCTCTAATTTGTGAAATTCTTCTTCTAGAAGGTCATTAGTGACAGGTGTGTGAGATGTGGTAGTATCATTAAAGTTAAATTGTATTTTTCTTGATTGCCTCTTGGCAAAAATATTAGGTGAAACAATATCCATGTTCAATGTGAAATATGATCAATGTGTGAAGCAGCCACCAAATCAGATACAGATACAATAGTAAACCCAAGTGATTTAGAACGGCGCTAAACAACAGTGCTGGTGATTAAAGTGATAAATACACGTATGCAGTGAATTGTAAGGTGCAACAAAAAACTGATTCTCAACCTTCACGGGGAATATGTACAGATTCCCCTCAAGATAATGTAGATACAGGTGTTGGAAGGGAGCGATGGTATCAGGAACACCCCAAAAATAGAAGATACAAAAATAATGGTGCAGTATAATAACATATAGTTTATAAAAAATCTTAGCTCTATTAAGTGCCTACTTACACCAAGTAAGTGGTTATATCTGCATTTAGCAGGTCAGCAGTTAAGTGATACACCGCAATTGCAGAAACCCGAACAGCTGGTAGTGCAGGAGGGATCTCACTCGAATAGGGGTTTCATGGAAAACAAGGGGAGACCATGGTGTAGATCGAAAATTCAAATTTTATAAATAAAAGCATACAAGAAATGTACTCACAATAAGTACATAATACATGTACACATAGCATTTTCTTGAGGCAGTGGAGCGCTGGAAGATGGAACTTGCTGCTACACTTCCAAGTGACCCTCGTCGGATCGCGATGAATGGCGTGTGACGTCACAACCGGTAAAGGAATGATGACTTCCGGTATGGCACACACGGAAGCAGGCAGCAGGAAAACACAGCAGGCTCGGCACCTTCAGTTTCACAACAGCTGTGCAGGCTAAAGATGGCTCTACGCGTTTCGCTGTGTTCACCACAGCTTCCTCAGGAGAAAGTAATACCCCCAGTGGGTACAACATATGTAGTGCATATAATCAATCAATTAATTAAAAATAGCTAAATTTAACACAGGTCCTCCTTCTTATAGGTACATGACTCTGTGGTCAAAATGAACCTCACAAATAAGATTAAAATAGACACTCGGTCATAAAACTAATACATGACATAAGATATCAAACCAAATAACTCATGGCAGTTAGGAGAGATGGGAGAGAAAGAACAAAGATCGGTCAGTAAGCATGAAATACATATTGTCAGCAGACATTAATCGGTCTATAAGATGTTATAAAGTGCAATGGGGGACAAAACCAGGGGGAGAGGGGGGATGGGGAGGAGGGAAAGGAAATTGGGGATAGGGCACAGCAGAGAATAGGGAATGACAATGGTATATAATCAGGTGAGGAATAGTGTTAAATCAAAGCCTCCATTAAGTCCATTTGGCATGAAGGTGTTAAGTCTGTGAATCCAAAACATTTCACGTTTACTTAGATCAACTTCTCTGCTGCGGCCTCTCCAGTGTTGCATAACATTTTCTATACCAGTACATTTCAAACCCTTCGTGCTTGAGTTATGATAATTAGCAAAGTGTTTAGAAACACTACAGTATGTGTCAGTACCCCTTGTCTGATATTACTAAGATGTTCTATGATGCGGGTTTAATTGCTCTTTTAGTTTTGCCCACGTATTGTAGCCCACAAGGACACTCTAATACGTAAATTACATACTCTGTGTAACAATTCATATATTGTTTTATCTTAAAGTCTTCATTCCTGTTATTGCCTTTAAAGTTCTTTTTATCCAATTGTTTATATTCACAGGCTTTACATGTAGAACATCCGTAAAAGCCCTCCAGTTTCTGAAACCATTCTTTTTTATTGGTATCTGACCTTTTTATAGCACTTGAGGCAATGATATTTTTCAGATTTTGTGCTTTTTTGAATATAATTTTTGGATATTCTGGAATTTCATTTTTCAAGATTGCGTCATTACGCAGGATGTGCCAATGTTTACGTATTATTTTACTAATATTCTTTGATTCCCTATTAAACGTTGTTAAAAAAGCAGTGTCAAAATGATTATTTTTCTTTGAAGGTCCATTATTAGGCTCAATCAGTTCCTTTCTATTTAAGGTTTTAGCTCTAGTAAACACTGTGTCCAGAATGTTTTTATCATATTTATTCTCAATAAAATGTGATTCCAATATTTTACATTGTTCTTCAAATGTTGCTTCATCCGTACAGTTCCTACGCATCCTCCTATATTGATTATATGGGACATTGTCCATCCATAGGTGGTGATGGCAACTGGAACAGAGGATGTAGTTGTTACTATCTACGTCTTTAAAGTAGGATCTCGTATTTAAAACCCCCTCTTCTATATATATATTTAAGTCCCAAAAATTTAGTGATGTTTTACTAGTTGCAGATGTAAATTTTAAATTCGAAGTATTAATATTCATATTTGCCAAAAACATATCTAGATCTTTTTGCTCACCTTGCCAGATAAGGATGATGTCGTCAATGTAGCGCCGCCATAGGACAACGCCCGCCCCCAGAATGCCATTGGACCAGATGTTATTCTCCTCCCAATATCTCATAAAGAGATTGGCATAACTGGGGGCGAACATCGTCCCCATGGCGGTGCCACATTTCTGAATATAGTATACATCTTCAAATAAAAAGAAATTATTTTCCAATATGAATGAAATAGCATCAATAATAAACTGGACTTGGGTGTCCTGCAATTCAGAATCCTGACTCAGGAAGTATTTGACAGCTTCAAATCCCAAATTATGTATGGTTAAGGTATATAAAGATGACACATCTATAGTGGCCATAATGTAATCTTCCTTCCACACTATAATATCTAAAAGTAGAAGAATTTCAGTGGTATCTTTTAGGTGTGACTTTAGAGTTTTGACATAGCCCTGTAAAAAAGTATCAATATACGCTGACAGGTTGGAGGTTAGGGAGTTTATTCCGGAGATAATTGGTCTACCCAGGGGATTTATTAGACATTTATGTATCTTAGGTAGTATGTAGAAGATCGGAAGCTGTGGTGTTTCATTAAAAAGAAATTTATATTCTTGGTCCGTTAAGATGCCTAAATCTTTACTCTTTCTAAGAAAGACTGTATTTCTTTAGAGAATAATTTGGTTGGATTTTTATTTAGGATTCCATAAGTATTAGAATCTTCCAAAAGACGTTTAGCTTCTCCAAGATAGTCATCTCTATTCATAATGACCACTCCTCCTCCCTTGTCAGCCTGTTTTATTACTATGTTGCTGTTTTTTGTAATATCCTCTAATGCTGTTTTTTCATCCCTAGACAGATTATTTCTAATTTTAGTTTTTTTATTATTTTTATTAGTTAGATCTTCAAAATCTTTGATTATTAGATTATAAAATACTTCAAGGTGACTCCCTTTAAAATACGTGGGATTAAAGGTGGACTTTTTCTTTAAGGTGCTATGTTTATACATATCTGCTTCTTTATGGACTATAGGGTTAAGATTAGTCATTCTGGACTCAGCGTTTTTACTTAGGAAAAATCTTTTAACGATTAATTTTCTCAAATATTTATTTGCATCTAAAAATAGTTCAAAGCTATTTGGCCCAACAGTTGGAGCGAAAGACAAGCCTTTAGAAACAAGGTTCAATTGTGAGTGGACAAAACAGTGGAGTTTAAATTAAAAACACTTTTATAGTCTTTTGAATCTATTACTTTAACTCTCTCCTTTTTCTTTCTTCTCCCCCGCTTCCCTCTCTGCTTCTTTCCCCTTTGGGAAGTGTGTTCGCCTCCTCTTTCTCCGAAAGAGGGGTGAAGGGGTTTTTTGTTTCCCATGATTTTAGGGTATCTTCTATATCTAAAAAATCACTAGACCCTGTGGCCCCAATAGGCGAGCGAGATCTACTGGGTTTAGTTTGTCTTGTAAGTTCATATCTATCCTTTTCTCTCCTTCTTTCTTCTCTTTCTTTTCTTAATTCTCTTTCTCTTTTTTGTTCTCTCTCTTTTTGATGTTCTCTATCTTTGATTTCTTTCTCTCTAATATCTCTTTCTCTTAGATCTCTGTTTTTTCAATATTCCCTCTCTTTTAGGGATTCTTCTCTTTCTGTAACTCCCTCTCTCTATAATCTCTCTCCCTCTGTTCTCTCTCTCTCTGCTGTTCTCTCTCTCTATGTTGTTCTCTCTCTTTAAACTGTTCTCTTTCTCTTTGTCTCTCCCTCTCCAATCTCTGTTCCCTATCTCTCTCCAAGTCTCTCTCTCTTGGATTTTCTCCCTCTCTCCGATAGACTCTCTCCCTTGTACTTTCATTTTCCTTCGTATATTTATTAAAATGGGGTGAATAATCTTTTCTAGAGTTAGGGTAGACAGACTTTGAGTCTTTATTATCTCTCCATGGTATTTTTGGTTTAAAATCGGATTTATAGTAAATACTATCTTTAATATAAGATGTTTTAATAGGTGATTTCTCTGAACCTTTAAAATAATTATCCCCATTTCCTTCTTGTTTTGGTCTCTCTGACTGATATTTAATTCTCTTTTTCTTCCAATCTCTTTGCTCCCCTCTTAGATAATCTCCTTCATCTCTTAAAAATGTGTTCGTTTTGTTAGTATACATATCATTCTCAAGTTTATCAATTTTTCTTTTTAAGTTCCGATCTTTAATTTTAAATTCAGCAGTATCCTCCAAATGTGCTAATTTTTCTTCTATTATGGTAACCTCTTCATCAATAATTTTGATATGCTTTTTATGTTGATTCATTAAGGATACCATTAATTCAAATGAGCACTTATCTATTGTCTCATTCCAGTTTTTCACAAAATCTTCATCATCTAAATTAGATGAGGGATTTTTTGAGAATCTTAAGCCTCTAGGAATTCTGTTACATTCCATATATTTATGTAAAAAGCTCAAGTCCAACCATTTTCTGGTATCCTTAATTAGTAGCTTCTCTAATTTGTGAAATTCTTCTTCTAGAAGGTCATTAGTGACAGGTGTGTGAGATGTGGTAGTATCATTAAAGTTAAATTGTATTTTTCTTGATTGCCTCTTGGCAAAAAAAAAAAACTATAGTCAGGATAAATCCTATAATAGTATATCTAGTATTACTAAATTTAAACTGACTAAATAAAAATACGAAACACGATATACCACTAAAAAAGAATTAAGTTGCACATATCCCACCTATACCCAGCCCCCCCTCCCCCCCCAGAATAAATAAATAAATTAAAAAATCCTGGGTCAGCTATTAAAGTTAATACAGTTAATTACAGTTAATAAGTATATCAAATGTTGTTTAAGGGCATAGTTCAGATACATATTCAGAGGAGAATAGGTACTGAACAGGGTTACAAGTCCAGAATCAAATAATGGTTTAACCAATATAGGTGTTCATACGCTCTTTAAGAGCCAGATAGGATGAGAGCAGGTACGCAGTGAGGCCACGATACAATTAGCAGATTGGGAGGGTCAGAACCAACAGAGAAGTTGCTGCTTACAGAGAAAGATTCCAGACGCAGCCGCCGGTACAAGGTGCGGTCTGGTCGTTGTCATGTGTCTACACACTCAGACCGGGGCTTATACCCCGGGTCTGGAGAAAGTCCTTGGAAGGCTGGGGAGTGGAGGCACTAGGTCAGAGGGAGGAAGTCTGGAGAGTGCTCCATTGGATTCCCATGCCCGTAAGGCAAGGGAAGGTCACTGGCCAGGGGCCAGTGATTTCTTCCCCACCCTGTTAACTTTTCCTTATGTTTCAGATGTTCCTTATGTGTCTCCCTCCCCCCACATTACCTTCTACTTAGGTGGTATGACGCCACAGCTCGACGTACTGCAGGACATCGCAGGGAGGTGGAGGCCCCCTGGTGCGGTTCCGGCATTCTTCATGGATGGGCGATGGACGCTAGGTGAGACTGGACACGAACCATGACGTTGACTATCATATCCCACAATGCTAAAGGCTTAAACTGCCCCAACAAAAGAAGGGTGGCCCTCACGGACTATAAGAAAAGGGGAGCTGACATAGTTCTAATTCAAGAGACACATTTTAGCACCACCAGTTTCCCGAAATACTTTGACAAACAATTTAGACAGGTGTTTCTATCCTCTGCTAGAGAAAAGAAAAGGGGAGTTGCGATACTCATACATAATAGACTAGGGCTAGTGGTAGACACAATCAAGAAGGATAGGGACGGAAGGTTCCTCCTACTAGTGGGGACTATAAGCCAACAGCCCATTACGATAGTAGTAATATACGCTCCAAATGGCCACGACTCGCCATTCTACACTGTAACATTCACTACTATCAAAAAATACGCCGTAGGTGCCCTGATAATAGGGGGAGACTTTAACACAGTACTAAACGCAGCCTTGGATAGGTCCGGGCCCCCCAGGCTTAAACCAGCAGCTCGGCCAACGGCACTTGAAAATGGGCTGAGAGACTTAGGACTGGTAGATGTCTGGCGGGAACTCCACCCTCTGGACAGAAACTACACCTTCTATTCACATCCACACAATTCTTACAGCAGAATCGATTACTTCTTTGTCGCTAGTAGACTGGTTTCACAGATCTCCCATGTTGGGATCCATGATATTTCGTGGTCAGATCATGCACCCATAGAGCTAAGGTGTGCACAAATTGGGCTGGACAGACCAGGAGCAAACTGGAAACTTAATGAGTCCTTACTCAAAATCCCAGAAGTACAGGAAAAAATTGGGGAAGAAATCATACAATTTTTTAGAGAAAACATGGGAAGTGTGAGTTCCCACATCACCCTCTGGGAGGCACATAAAGCAACACTAAGAGGGACTCTCATTAGTGTGGCAGCCAAACGAAAGAGAGAAAGGAATACAAAAATTATTGAAGGGCGGACCGAACTGAAAGTCCTTTGGGATCGGCATAAGAGGTCTCCTGACCCAGCCATCCTACAACAGATTAAAGATACGCAGCTCAAACTGAAGTTGCTTTTTACCTCCCAGGCTGAGAAATCACTGACTTGGTCAAAGAGGAAATTCTTTGAAAAAGCCAACAAGCCGGACACCCTACTAGCCAGGATGATTAACCCAAAAGCAAAAAGCTATAATTTACAGGCTATACTCACGCAATCGGGCACCCTTTCCGCCGACCCTAAAAACATAGTGGGGGAATTCAAAAGCTATTATGAGACACTCTATGACGGGGAGAAGGTGAGCCGCTCCTCTGGAATGGAGAGAGCCCTGCGGGATTTTCTGCAGAACTCAAATCTACCAAGAATGGGCAGGGAGGACAGAGAGGTGATGGGCAGGGATTTCACAGCTGAAGAAATATCAGAGGTCATCGTAAATCTAAAACCCTCTAAAGCCCCGGGTCCTGACGGATTCTCGAACCTATACTACAAAAAATATAAGAAACAATTGATCCCCTATCTCCTCCGTATGTTCAACCAAGTGTTGGGAGGGACCCCTTTCCCCCGGCAGATGCTCCAAGCGTCAATTTCTGTGATACACAAACAGGGTAAAGACCCACAGGACTGTAGAAGCTACAGGCCAATATCCCTGATTAATTCGGACATTAAAATATACGCTAAACTTTTGGCCAATAGATTGAGTCTCATCCTACCCAGACTGGTGCACCCAGATCAAGTCGGGTTCTTAGCGGGTCGACAAGCTGCGGATAACACCCGACGAATCATTGATCTGTTAGAAATAGCCAATACAAGATCAATACCAGTTATGGCGCTCAGTCTGGATGCAGAAAAAGCGTTTGATAGGATAGACTGGCCATATCTAGAGGCCACGCTTGGAGCGTTTGGGATGGGAACTAAACTGATTGCCGCTATATTCTCCCTATACTCGGCTCCGTCAGCCAGGGTGACCCACCAGGGGTTCGCATCGGACCCCTTCTTAATCAAGAGCGGAACGAGGCAGGGCTGCCCGCTCTCCCCTCTCCTGTTTGCGCTATGTATGGAGCCCCTAGCCGCGCAAATACGAGACAGCAAAGATATCTTGGGTATTGGCATTGGAAACCAGTCGCATAAAGTGGCACTGTATGCGGATGACGTGTTCCTGACAATATCTAGCCCCCTCACCTCTCTACCAAACTTATTCGATTTACTGGGTAGATTTAATAGGATCTCCGGATTTAAAATAAACCAATCTAAATCAGACGCTATGAATATAAATTTACCAAAACACATGGAGAAGCTGATCACCCTCAACTTTAACTTTAACTGGCAGCAGACACAAATTAAATATCTAGGGATTAATGTAACCAAGACAACCAAACTGCTGTACCAGGCAAATTACCCCAAACTGATGCAAACCCTACGAGGGGACATAAGGGGATGGGCCAAACACAAAATCTCTTGGATAGGGAAAATTCACTGTATTAAAATGAACCTGCTCCCTCGCCTTCTTTACTTATACCACACCCTCCCGGTGCCTGTGGGATTGAAGGACGTCCTCTCGCTCCAATCCAAAATAGATAGATTTATCTGGGGGGGGGGGGAAAGGCGAGAGTGGGCAGGCGGATAATGCGCAACTAAACAGGGGCAGGGGGGCTTGCGGTGCCCTGCTTGTTGGCTTATTATAAAGCGGCCCAATTATGCCAAATCGTGCAATGGCACACCAACCCGGACTCCAAAAGGTGGGTTGCATTAGAAAAAGAGATTTGCTCCCCGGTTGAACTAGGACATTTAATCTGGCTACCCAAAAAGGTGCGATTCAACGCTAAAATACCGCTTTCCTCAATGGCTAACTCACTCTCGGTGTGGGAGAGCACCAGGCTTAAATGCAATTTGACCCATAAAGCATCAGGCATGACCCCATTATGGGGGAACCCATTGTTTGCTCCTGGACTGAACAGTGCAGACTTTACAATTTGGAAAGCTAATCATATTAATAGATTAGCGGACCTGGAGGGCAGAAGAGGCATTCAAACATTTGACATCCTTAAATCTAACAACAATATCCCCAATGCTGAATTCTTTAGGTACCTTCAGGTCAGAGCATTTTACCAAGCTCAACAACCTAGAAACCAATTAACGAACTTTGAAAAGCTCTGCCGAATAGGGACAAGCACAGTTGGACTCACATCGCAGCTGTACAAGGAAGTAACTGGTTCTAGCTCGACAGTAACTGAAAAACTAGGCTAAATGACCAAATGGGAGACGGACCTAGGAGAAGTATTAGACGTAGAGGACTGGACGAAAATCACCACGGCAGTCTCCAAAAGCTCCATGTGTATGACCCTCAGGGAGAACGCATATAAAGTTATGATGCGATGGTACCACACCCCCACAAAATTGGCTAAATTCCTGCCCAGTTACTCCCCATTGTGCCCGAGACAATGTGGACAACAAGCAGACTTGTTACACATGCTGTGGTCTTGCCCCAAGCTAACTAATGTCTGGGATTCAATCCAAGATTGGCTGAGCAGAATCCTAGGCATAAATATCCCGCTAGACCCGTGGCAGTTTCTTCTAAACAGACCGCACCCGGGACTATCCAGAAAAACAAACAAATTAATATCGCACTTTGCAATGGCGGTAAGAGGAGAGATCGCAGCACGTTGGAAACAAAATGTGATTCCATCAATTACTGCAATTCGGAATAGAATTTGGACAGTCTGCCAGATGGAGCAATTGACGAGTATGGTCAACGATACTGGCACAAACTATCTCAAAGTCTGGACGCCGTGGTTGGCTCAGACAGATATACCAGGGGTAGAAAGGTCCACGATATGGCAATGATTAGGATAGATGCGTTCTCCGCTGGGCTGTTATATAAACACGGACGTACAGGATAAATCAGAATTCATCGGATCGAACCAGACAGGGAGGTGTCGGGGCCGTCGCCGGGGTTAAATCTGCCCACCCCAAGGAGCGATAAGCCGGAAGATGCAGAGCTGTCGGTGAAACCACGGTAGAAGGACCCCTCCCCCTTACCCCCCCCTCCCAATCTCCTGACACCCCTACCCCCCCTATTTCCGTCAGGTGCCTGTATAAAGTCTGTCTGTGTGTCTTCCCAGTTTGACCTGTCTTCACCTGCGGAGAACAAAGATGCATGGGCGATTGATAATGTTATGATTATGTGGTTGATAAAAAACTTTGAAATGTCTGTCAAACATGTAATCTGTCAATAAAATTTGAGTTGAAAAAAAAAAAATATGTGGGATTAAAGGTGGACTTTTTCTTTAAGGTGGTATGTTTATACATATCTGCTTCTTTATGGACTATAGGGTTAAGATTAGTCATTCTGGACTCAGCGTTTTTACTTAGGAAAAATCTTTTAACGGTTAATTTTCTCAAATATTTATTTGCATCTTAAAATAGTTCAAAGCTATTTGGCCCAACAGTTGCAGCGAAAGACAAGCCTTTAGAAACAAGGTTCAATTGTGGGGTGGACAAAACAGTGGAGCTTAAATTAAAAACACTTTTATAGTCTTTTTGAATCTATTACTTTAACTCTCTCCTTTTTCTTTCTTCTCCCCCGCTTCCCTCTCTGCTTCTTTCCCCTTTGGGAAGTGTGTTCCACTCCTCTTTCTCCAAAAGAGGGGTGAAGGGGTTTTTTGTTTCCCATGATTTTAGGGTATCTTCTATTTCTAAAAAATCACTAGACCCTGTGGCCCCAATAGGCGAGCGAGATCTACTAGGTTTAGTTTGTCTTGTAAGTTCATATCTATCCTTTTCTCTCCTTCTTTCTTCTCTTTCTTTTCTTAATTCTCTTTCTCTTTTTTGTTCTCTCTCTTTTTGATGTTCTCTATCTTTGATTTCTTTCTCTCTAATATCTCTTTCTCTTAGATCTCTGTTTTTTCAATATTCCCTCTCTTTTAGGGTTTCTCTCTCTTTCTGTAACTCCCCCTCTCTATAATCTCTCTCCCTCTGTTCTCTCTCTCTCTGCTGCTCTCTCTCTCTCTATGTTGTTCTCTCTCTTTATATTGTTCTCTTTCTCTTTGTCTCTCCCTCTCCAATCTCTGTTCCCTATCTCTCTCCAACTCTCTCTCTCTTGGATTCTCGCCATCTCTCTGATAGACTCTCTACCTTGTACTTTCATTTTCTTTCGTATATTTATTAAAATGGGGTGAATAATCTTTTCTAGAGTTTGGGTAGACAGACTTTGAGTCTTTATTATCTCTCCATGGTATTTTTGGTTTAAAATCGGATTTATAGTAAATACTATCTTTAATATAATATGTTTTAATAGGTGATTTCTCTGAACCTTTAAAATAATTATCCCCATTTCCTTCTTGTTTTGGTCTCTCTGACTGATATTTAATTCTCTTTTTCTTCCAATCTCTTTGTTCCCCTCTTAGTTAATCTCCTTCATCTCTTAAAAATGTGTTCGTTTTGTTAGTATACATATCATTCTCAAGTTTATCAATTTTTCTTTTTAAGTTCTGATCTTTAATTTTAAATTCAGCAGTATCCTACATATGTGCTAATTTTTCTTCTATTATGGTAACCTCTTCATCAATAATTTTGATATGCTTTTTATGTTGATTAATTAAGGATACCATTAATTCAAATGAGCACTTATCTATTGTCTCATTCCAGTTTTCACAAAATCTTCATCATCTAAATTAGATGAGGGATTTTTTGAGAATCTTAAGCCTCTAGGAATTCTGTTATATTCCATATATTTATTTAAAAAGCCCACCATTTTTTGGTATCCTTAATTAGTAGCTTCTATAATTTGTGAAATTCTTCTTCTAGAAGATCATTAGTGACAGGTGTGTGAGATGTGGTAGTATCATTAAAGTTAAATTGTATTTTTCTTGATTGCCTCTTGGCAAAAATATTAGGTGAAACAATATCCATGTTCAATGTGAAATATGATCAATGTGTGAAGCAGCCACCAAATCAGATACAGATACAATAGTAAACCCAAGTGATTTAGAACGGCGCTAAACAACAGTGCTGGTGATTAAAGTGATAAATACACATATGCAGTGAATTGTAAGGTGCAACAAAAAACTGATTCTCAACCTTCACAGGGAATATGTACAGATTCCCCTCAAGATAATGTAGATACAGGTGTTGGAAGGGAGCGATGGTATCAGGAACACCCCAAAAATAGAAGATACAAAAATAATGGTGCAGTATAATAACATATAGTTTATAAAAAATCTTGGCTCTATTAAGTGCCTACTTACACCAAGTAAGTGGTTATATCAGCATTTAGCAGTCAGCAGGTAAGTGATACACCGCAATTGCAGGAACCCGAACAGCTGGTAGTGCAGGAGGGATCTCACTCGAATAGGGGTTTCATGGAAAACAAGGGGAGACCATGGTGTAGATCGAAAATTCAAATTTTATAAATAAAAGCATACAAGAAATGTACTCACAATAAGTAAATAATACATGTACACATAGCATTTTCTTGAGGCAGTGGAGCGCTGGAAGATGGAACTTGCTGCTACATTTCCATGTGACCCTCGTCGGATCGCGATGAATGGCGTGTGACGTCACAACCGGTAAAGGAATGATGACTTCCGGTATGGCACACACGGAAGCAGGCAGCAGGAAAACACAGCAGGCTCAGCACCTACAGTTTCACAACAGCTGTATAGGCTGAAGATTGCTCTACGCGTTTCGCTGTGTTCACCACAGCTTCCTCAGGAGCAAGTAATACCCCCAGTGGGTACAACATATATAGTGCATATAATCAATCAATTAAATAAAATTAGCTAAATTTAACACAGGTCCTCCTTCTTAAAGGTACATGAATCTGTGGTCAAAAAGAACCTCACAAATAAGATTAAAATAGACACTCAGTCATAAAACTAATACATGACATAATATATCAAACCAAATAACTCATGGCAGTTAGGAGAGATGGGAGAGAAAGAACAAAGATCGGTCAGTAAGCATGAAATACATATTGTCAGCAGACATCAATCGGTCTATAAGATGTTATAAAGTGCAATGGGGGACAAAACCAGGGGGAGAGGGGAGGATGGGGGGGGGGGAGGAGGGAAAGGAAATTGGGGAGAGGGCACAGCAGAGAATAGGGAATAACAATGGTATATAATCAGGTGAGGAATGGTGTTAATTTAAAGTCTGCATTAAGACGATTTGGCATGAGGGTGTTAAGTCTGTGAATCCAAAACATTTCACGTTTACTTAGATCAACTTCTCTGCTGCGGCCTCTCCAGCGTTGCATAACATTTTATATACCAGTAAATTTCAAACCCTTCGTGCTTGAGTAATTAGGAAAGTGTTTAGAAACACAATGTGTCAGTACCTCTCGTCTGAAATTAATAAGATGTTCTATGATGCGGGTTTTAATTGCTCTTTTAGTTTTGCCCACGTATTGTAGCCCACAAGGACATTCTAATACGTAAATTACATACTCTGTGTAACAATTCATATATTGTTTTATCTTAAAGTCTTCATTCCTGTTATTGCCTTTAAAGTTCTTTTTATCCAATTGTTTATATTCACAGGCTTTACATGTAGAACATCCGTAAAAGCCCTCCAGTTTCTGAAACCATCCTTTTTTATTGGTATCTGACCTTTTTATAGCACTTGGGGCAATGATATTTTTCAGATTTTGTGCTTTTTTGAATATCATTTTTGGATATTCTGGAATTTCATTTTTCAAGATTGCAGGATGTGCCAATGTTTACGTATTATTTTACTAATATTCTTTGATTCCCTATTAAACGTTGTTAAAAAAGCAGTGTCAAAATGATTATTTTTCTTTGAAGGTCCATTATTAGGCTCAATCAGTTCCTTTCTATTTAAGGTTTTAGCTCAAGTAAACGCTGTGTCCAGAATGTCTTTATCATATTTTTGAAGTGAAACTTCCTTAGTGGTACCTCATTCGAACTGGGGCAAAAATGGATTGTGGAGACAGAATTGAAACGGATGTGACGTCAGTGCTGGCAGTTGAGGCCGGGCTGTGTTCTGGCTCAGCCCGACCCCAACACTGACATTACACCCGCTCCACAAATCAGATGCGGCGGCGGCGGCGATAGCCTAATGGCCACCACTCCCCCTACACAGCCACAGATATGCCGCTCCTAACGTCCGCAATTTCCCCCAGGTGGAGATGCGCACGGGCGGCATCCGGGGCAACCAGCTGACCGGCTCCTGGGACCAGGCCCTCTCTCTGTGACTCAGACAGAGCCCCCCTGCGCATGCCATTCCTCCCACACGTCCGTCGCCGCCGTTCCTAACTGCCGCCGCTGCCCACGCCCGCTGACATGCGCGGTAGTCATGGCGACACTCACTGACAGCTCGGAGACCTCCTTGCTCTGCCGGGTGAATGAGGAGGACGGCTTTCCCTTCTCCTCCTCCTCCTCCCCCGCTCCCCTCTCCCCTGCTCAACATTTACTCACAGCCGAGATCCTGCACTAGTGCGGCTGCGCCGAACTGCTGCTGCTCTCCGCGTGGGCCGTGGACGTGGTGCGGGACGTGGTGAGCCAGAGCTCCTTCCAGTACTGTGGGCTGGTGACGGCGGTGAGCCCCGGGGAGGCCGAGGGGGCCACCAGCAGCTGGAGGAGTGGATGGGGAACATGAACTTCACGGCTGAGGTGATGTGGGCGCCGCTGCTGCTGATCCCGATCTCCCCGCACCTATTCCTGGCCCCGGCCTTCTCCTCTCTCTTCCCGCTGCTACCTGGCAGAGACCTGCAGGCTCTCAACTGCAGCTGGCCAGACAAGAAGAGGATCCCGGGGCTGTGGGACGTGGAGCTGCCCTCCTTGCCCCCCGAGCTACAGCTTCACATCCGGAGACTCAACCGCCTGATGGAGGGTATTGGGGTGAGAGAGGAGTGCTTCTCGTGGGGCACCTGAGTAGGATCATTGCGGGGGAGCTGGCCAGCTATCCTCAGGCGAGAAACCGCAGGAAGCATACACTGTCACACACACACAAAGACTAACACACACACTCACTGACTGACACATACACTCACACATTCACTTACTGACTGACACATACACACTCACTGACTGACACACATACACATGCACTCACTGACTGATGCACGTACACACGCACTCACTGACTGACGCACGTAGACACGCACTCACTGACTGACGCACGTACACACGCACTCACTGACTGACGCACGTACACACGCACTCACTGACTGACGCACGTACACACGCACTCACTGACTGACGCACGTACACACGCACTCACTGACTGACGCACGTACACACGCACTCACTGACTGACGCATGTACACACGCACTCACTGACTGACGCACGTACACACGCACTCACTGACTGACGCACGTACACACGCACTCACTGACTGACGCACGTACTCATTCTCTGACTGACGCACATACACACTCACTCACTGACTGATGCACGTACACACTCACTCACTGACGCACGTACACACGCACTCACTGACTGACGCACGTAGACACGCACTCACTGACTGACGCACGTACACACGCACTCACTGACTGACGCACGTACACACGCACTCACTGACTGACGCACGTACACACGCACTCACTGACTGACGCACGTACACACGCACTCACTGACTGACGCACGTACACACGCACTCACTGACTGACGCACGTACACACGCACTCACTGACTGACGCACGTACACACGCACTCACTGACTGACGCACGTACACACGCACTCACTGACTGACGCACGTACACACGCACTCACTGACTGACGCACGTACTCATTCTCTGACTGACGCACATACACACTCACTCACTGACTGATGCACATACACACTCACTCACTGACGCACGTACACACTCACTCACTGACTGACGCACGTACACACTCACTCACTGACTGACGCACGTACACACTCACTGACTGACGCACGTACACACTCACTCACTGACTGACGCACGTACACACACACTCACTGACTGACGCACGTACACACTCACTCACTGACTGACACATACAGACTGACACACACACCCCAGTGATGCGCCCCCAAGTGATGTGCCTACTCCCCCGCTGCCGAGCACCTCCCATGTCCCGTACCTCCGCTGGGGGGCTGGCTGCAGCAGGAAACACAGCCCACAGCTCCACCGGGGGGAGGAGACTCAGACAGAGTTCCCAGTGTCCGCAGCTACGTCGTGGTGGGGGTAGGTCACAGAGAGAGACATACACACCACAGAGAGACACACACACACACACAAACACACTGACTGACACACACACACACTGACTGACCCACGCAGATACAAAGAATTCAGTTACTATAAATATAGATGTGCAAATAGCTAAAACATGTGGTCAAACTTTTGTGTTTTGGAAGTGAAATTGTTTTGTGATTTTTAATTAAAAACATCACCATCACAAATAAAATTTCTGTGACAAAAAACAAAGAAGTTTCACTTACTATGCGCGTGCTCAGCACACACAGCTTTTTTTTTCTCAATAAAACGTGATTCCAATATTTTACATTGTTCTTCAAATGTTGCTTCATCTGTACAGTTCCTACGCATCCTCCTATATTGATTATATGGGACATTGTCCATCCATAAGTGGTGATGGCAACTGGAACGGAGGATGTAGTTGTTACTATCTACATCTTTAAAGTAGGATCTCGTATTTAAAACCCCCTCTTCTATATATATATTTAAGTCCAAATTTTTTTAGTGATGTTTTACTAGTTGCAGATGTAAATTTTAAATTCGAAGTATTAATATTCATATTTGCCAAAAATATCTAGATCTTTTTGCTCACCTTGCCATATAAGGATGATGTCGTCAATGTAGCGCCGCCATAGGACAACGTACGCTTCCAGAATGCCATTGGACCAGATGTTATTCTCCTCCCAATATCCCATAAAGAGATTAGCATAACTGGGGGCGAACTTCGTCCCCATGGCGGTGCCACATTTCTGAATATAGTATACATCTTCAGATAAAAAGAAATTATTTTCCAATATGAATGAAATAGCATCAATAATAAACTGGACTTGGGTATCCTGCAATTCAGAATCCTGACTCAGGAAGTATTTGACAGCTTCACATCCCAAATTATGTATGATGGAGGTATATAAAGATGACACATCTATAGTGGCCATAATGTAATCTTCCTTCCACACTATAGTATCTAAAAGTAGAAGTATTTCTGTGGTATCTTTTAGGTGTGACTTTAGAGTTTTGACATAGCCCTGTAAAAATGTATCAATATACGCTGACAGGTTGGAGGTTAGGGAGTTTATTCCGGAGATAATTGGTCTACCCGGGGGATTTATTAGACATTTATGTATCTTAGGTAGTATGTAGAAGATCGGAAGCTGTGGTGTTTCATTAAAAAGAAATTTATATTCTTGGTCCGTAAAGATGCCTAAATGGCATGCAACACTGGAGAGGCTGCAGCAGAGAAGTTGATCTAAGTAAACATGTTTTGGATTCAAAGACTTAACACCCTCATGTTAAATGGTCATAATGCAGACTTTGAATTAACACCATTCCTCACCTGATTATATACTATTGTTATTCCCTATTCTCTGCTGTGCCCTCTCCCCAATTTCCTTTCCCTCCTCCCCCTCCATATCCCCCTCTCCCCCTGGTTTTGTCCCCCATTGCACTTTATAACATCTTATAGACCAATTGATGTCTGCTGACAATATGTATTTCATGCTTACTGACCTATCTTTGTTCTCTCTCTCCCATCTCTCCTAACTGCCATGAGTTATTTGGTTTGATATCTTATGCCATGTATTAGTTTTATGACCGATTGTCTATTTTAATCTTATTTGTGAGGTTCATTTTGACCACAGAGTCATGTACCTTTAAGAAGGAGGACCTGTGTTAAATTTAGCTAATTTTAATTAATTGATTGATTATATGCACTGTATATATTGTGTACCCACTGGGGGTATTACTTTCTCCTGAGGAAGCTGTGGTGAACACAGCGAAACGTGTAGAGCCATCTTCAACCTGCACAGCTGTTGTGAAACTGAAGGTGCCGAGCCTGCTGTGTTTTCCTGCTGCCTGCTTCCGTGTGTGCCATACCGGAAGTTGTCATTCCTGTACCGGTTCTGATGTCACACGCCATTCATTGCGATCCGACGAGGGTCACTTGGAAGTGTAGCAGCAAGTTCCATCTTCCAGCACTCCACTGCCTCAAGAAAACGCTATGTGTACATGTATTATGTACTTATTGTTTGTACATTTCTTATATGCTTTTATTTATAAAATTTGAATTTTTGATCTACACCATGGTCTCCCCTTGTTTTCCATGAAACCCCTATTCGAGTGAGATCCCTCCTGCACTACCAGCTGTTCGGGTTCCTGCAATTGCGGTGTATCACTTACATGCTGACCTGCTAAATGCTGATATAACCACTTACTTGGTGTACTGTAAGTAGGCACTTAATAGAGCCAAGATTTTTTATAAACTATATGTTATTATACTGCACCATTATTTTTGTATCTTCTTTTTTTTGGGGTGTTCCTGATACCATCGCTCCCTTCCAACACCTGTATCTACAATCTCCTTGAGCTGGCAATGCTGGGCTATGGGCTTCTCACGTCAATTGACTTGCGGTTACGGAGTTTCCACGTCAATTGGCCGAGTTCCCACGCCAGTTGCCGGATTCCTTTCAAGGTACGCCATTAACCGGGACGGAGATACATTGTATCCGAGAACCACTTGAGACTGAAAACCGCAGCCCTTTGATTCAATTGACTCTGCGGTTACGATTTCCAGCCTCAGTGATGGATACCTATACCTCTCACTGGAACAAGGTGACCGCGCCACACTTATCCCATTAACTCATAGCTTGGCACTCGCAGCGGCATCTTGTGTCCAAAACCAGAAATGCCGGTAAACTAGGTAATACATGACTGCAGGCATATACAAAATGGGGACAACAAGGGACAGAGGGAAAAATAGTACATGTCTGGTGCATATAAAATGAACCCCTTCATCCCCAATACGAAATAGGGGTAACCAGCAGAGCATGCATCCTTTATTAATGCGCTGATTACCCTCAATTTCGTTACACCTTACCTCACCCCTTGCTGTCCTGCTCCCGACTGGTGTGGTCTGCTCAGCGCACCAAATGTATCTTTCTCCTGCATTGTGTGGCTTTGAAAGCCTTCTAGCCCTAGAGGAGCCTATGACTTGTAGTCCCCTGCGGCTCTTGCGGAGCCATCTAACATGGCTTCCGCATCCAGACATCCACTGCACATGTACAAGGCTTCTTTCACGCATTCACGACTTCTAAGATGGTGGTCCCCGCTTGCCGGGTAAGCTGTCGAACTCTTTAACACCGGAGCATCTCCTTGCAGCTAGCCAGGTCCGCCCAAAGCTCAGACGGTGCCTGGGAAACCCTGTAGCCGTCCCCCAGCCATGAGGTGAGAGGGAACCTGGCTACACTAACTTCAAGCATTGTCTTCTTAAACTTTCCAGTTTTGTTTTTATTCTTTACATATAATGCCAAATTTAGGGTACAGTATATGGGTATTTAAAATGTTTTGTGTCTGGAATATTCAAATTAGAGCTTTTCCAGAGTCCAGTGCTCTCTATAGGTTGCAATGGTAACATCAGAAGATAGATATTAAAAAATTATTTTTTTAACATTACATTCTTTTTTTTTATAAAGAAAACAAAAGCAAGACATACTTAAGGGGGAAATGCTAATATTTTATTAATTAAATCTCGGCTTCTGGGAGAGATTGCTGCTATTTTTTTATAAAACATGATAAAAGATCGATGGCCTGATTTACTTAAAAGCATAATTTCTTAAGACGTTTTATGCAAGGCTGCATGACAGTGGGGGAGAGCCACGACAAGTGTCCCGGTCATGGTGGCTCTGGGGGGCCTGGCTGGCTGACTGATGCTGGAGATTTTGGCACAACCAAAAGTTGGGCTCAACATCCACGTTGGCTTGCCAGGGACATCCATGTCCCGTGTGACCCCTGCACTCATCAGCTGTTTTGCTCACTCTAGCTGACTTCCTCCCCCACACAGGTGCATCTCCCCTATGCCAGAAGTTTGGCCTGGCAGGAAGTCTGGTCAAATTTCTGCATCAATGGCAGAACACCAGTTCTCCTCTGGAATGGGTCCCATTCTGACTATAGGCCTTCCCCCAGGTAAAGAAAGAGTAAGGGGGAGAAATACAAGAGAGGAGTGAGAGACAATAGGGAGACTGAGAAAAAGGGGTTGAGACAGGAGAGTGAATGAGGGGGAAGAAACACAGGAGGGGAATAAACTGGGGTTGGAGCCTAAGAGAGTGACTGCAGTGAGTGGGGAAGAAAGATAGAAGACAGATAGACTGGAGTGGGGGGGTTAATGATTGGTGTGTTGGGGTGGAGAAATATAAGGGGTATAATGATGTTTGGTGGGAGGGAGTGCCCAAACAATGACATGCTCATTTTTTTTCACAATAATTATTATGTGTAAACACTCAGTCAGCACTCTTTTGAGTGTTATTATATCTATGTGAATTAATGCATTGTCCATTGTCCACTAGTCTAGTAGCAATGAGCTACTGTACTGACTATCAATTCCGTTAAAACAATATGGGTTATAAGGGGTATAAGGGGTATAATGACTTGGGGGAATAAATACAGGGAGCGTGAATTTGGTGAGGGGAGATAAATACACAGGGAGAGTAACTGGGGTGGGGGGGAGTGACTGGGATTGGGGTGGGAGAGTGGCTTGTTTTGGGATGCAGAAATATAGTGGGGAGAGTGACTGGTGGGGGAGAGAGATACAGGAGGGATACCTACAGGGATGTGAGGAGAAACATACAGGGTAGAGAGTGATTGTGAGAGCGGAGAGTGACATGGGGAGTGAGACATACAGTACAGGTCGGAGAGTGGAGAGATGTAGGGGGGATAGTGACTGGGGGAGCGAAATACAGAGTGGAGAGTGATTGAAGGGGGTGAAATGTAAAGTGGAGAGTGATGGGGGAAATAAATGGGAGAGAGCGGCTGGACATATTGGGGGACAACAATTAAGGGGGCAGAGTGACTGGGGATGTAGAAATACAAGGGGAGAGTAACTGGGGAGGGATAAATACAAGGGGAGAGTGATGGGGTAGGGATTGGGGGGAGATATACTGGGGTGGGGATAATGGAGGAAAGAAATATAGGGGGAGAGTGAAAGGGGGTTAGCAATACAGGGGAGGAAGTGAGATGGGGGTTGTAATAGCAACAGAGTGGGGACTCGCAAGGATGCAAACAGGTGAGACTTATATGAATACTAACAGGGGGGCCAGGGTGGCGGCTCTATTCCTGTCTCTTAGAAAGCTGTCAGTGGCTCTAATCTTATGGCACATTGAAAATAATGGCAGTAAGGTGCCCTAAGGATTAGCATTCTTAGAAATATAGGCCATTATTTAACATTCAAAATTTTAAAAGAAAGCATTTTTGTAAAGACTGTACACTTGGAAAGAGAGAACACGTTTGATTATCTTTTAAGGTGCAATCCATGTTATTTTTTGTTTTTTAAAGCACATTTTGAAAACAACCTACAGTAAGAAAAGTAAATGTCTTCTGCACACAATTGTATTCATGTTTGAAGCAGATATTAAATATGCTTTAGAAAGTGTGGGGGGATGTAAAATATTTATGGGTGTCTGTTCTTTACTTTAAAAAAAAAAGTTAATCAAAGTGTTAATCATCTAGATCTACCCCCTATTTTAACATGTAACTGCTGTTGTCTTATTTTGGTAATAAGAGGGGCTGCACCTTTAACAACTGTGTTGTTGAAAGACACCCTGAGTGACAATTTTGAATAACCTTGGATAATTGGTTTGGAAAACTAACATGCCATGAGGAACTGCATATAAAGAACAAGTCATTTTTAAAAGGTTACTATTTGGAATTGATTTCATCTAAAATGCTGACTTAAAAATTATAGGGACATCTCCAGAGGTGCACCGATTATGCTGCAGAAAAAGGAGAGACATTGATTTATGACTTAACAAAGTTATTAATGTTTAATCGGTTAAGCCCAAATTGTTATGTTTTCATTTCATTTTGCAAAATCAGCTTACATGACGTGGTAATTGCTGAGTTAATCTATTATTGTAATTATATAAATGCTTCCTAAAATAATTTTGTAGTATTGTTAAAGGCGTATTGTATTGGTAGCTGGTAGCATGTCTGTTTTGTAGTAGCGTCATGCAAATTCTATTTGTAAATGGGTTTAAGAAAAACAACTTTCCTTTATGATTTTTTTGTTGTTATTAATGATTCCTTGTTTTGTTTAACATAACACACTTTGTTTTAATTAATTTACTGTTGAGCAATTTATTCCCTAATCTGGCCCACACCCAGATTTTACTGGTGGTAATGTGATTTATGGGTTTACTGAATCTCAGCTGTAGGAATCATGAAAAAAAATTCCCTGTGCAAGATAAATAATTTGCAATTTCTCCATACAACCAGATAAATGTGGTAATTATTTTATACAACAGATGGGCTGTCACCTTTCATAGTGGAACACTATTCATGGTATGCCAAGTTTTAACTTATAAAAACACTTAAGGCCATTTGCAATATTTAGCTAGAAACGCAATTTATTGTATGCTTCTAAAAATTTTTTTAGATATTGTGGCCTACTTCAACTCCTTCATTGCTTGACAACCTGTATCATAAGTGTACAGGTACACTAAACCATGATAAATGTTAAATGCTCAATTCCTACGACTTTTATGATAAAAATCGAATCATTGTGATGCAACTACAATGCTTGTTTGTAAAGCCTCTAGTTGGTCTCGGTCAGTATATAAATAAAATAAGTAAAGAATGAAAATTCAAAGAAATTCATCTAACAGCTTTCACCAGAACATGCACCAAAATCTCAAATCATTTAAGAAAAAAATAATTAATGAAAATATACAGATTGCTCCAAAAATATAAGTAGCCCTCTCGATGAGGGGTAGTAATGGAACTTGGTCAACCCACAAGGAGGTCAGTAATAGAGATGGGTGAATTTTTAGGGTGGATTTGGATACGCAGTGGATCGGCCGGTTCCTT
Source organism: Ascaphus truei (assembly GCF_040206685.1). NCBI lineage: Eukaryota > Metazoa > Chordata > Amphibia > Anura > Ascaphidae > Ascaphus > Ascaphus truei. The sequence continues at coordinate 368,734,646 of NC_134483.1, forward strand.
GTGTCAGCGACTTTCAGCAAATCAATGACAAAAAGGGTGATTCGCATTTTGCGGATTTTTTATTATTACAAATACACAACGCGGATTCCGCAATCCGTTGACAGAATTGTAGAATCCAATCCGCAATTACTGCAATCCATTGGCAGATATTTATGAATCCGCAGAGTGGCAGAAACTGGGGATTCAATTCTACAAATTCGTCAACGGATGTCTGCAATGGTGGTTTTTAATGAATCTGCGTAGTTTAAAACTGACCAAATTAGTTTGCGGATTTTATACAGCGACATGGATTTTGGGGGAGAAATTGCGAGAAAATGCAGGCAACTGATTTGGGTGGATTCACCCATCTCTTGTCAGTACTAGAGATGAGCAATTTATTTTGCTGAAATTCGAATCTGCCTAGAATTTGCAAGTTCCTTTGCATGTTTGAGATAGGAAAAAGTATATCCCTTAGAGCAAGGATGCGCCAACTGGGGGGCGTGAGAATTTTTTGGGGGGAGCGCGGCAGTTGCAGAGGCCCCACCCTCTTCCCCAAGGCATTGCAATTAAATGCCGGGGGACCACACAAGGCCTTTGCAACTTCAGTTACCGTGACTCAGTTGACATGGGTGACGCGTCGCCATGGCAACGCAGCATCAATCGGTGCCGCAGGGTTACGTGATGTCACATGACCCTGTGACATCATTTGACGCTTCAGGCTTGGTAAGGGAGGCACGAGCAGTGGGGGGGAGCAGGCAGGGGGGTGCAAGGCTAGAAATTTGCGCACCCCTTCCTTAGAGTTAAATGATTCTTGTATTAATACTGATAACGTAAAGTACAAAATAAAATTCAATTAAAAGTAATAGATGAAAAATAATAATAATAAAAGATGAGTTACTATAAAATGACTGTAGTCCAAGTGGTTAGATTGACCAATTGGTTATTAATAGTACTGTATTAGTTCAAAGTTTTAAGTAAGTTAGTAAATTGTAGGCAAGTTGCTGCCAGAAAAGTGCTGCTGCTCAAACAGTGGGGCTTCGGTCACCTTGAAAATGCAATCTTTAAAAGATTAGTGCAAAAAATGATTCTGATGGCGTAATCATTTTTTATTATGTAATATAATATATAGATTCAAAGTTTCACAGTCACATTAATAATAATAACTTTATTTACTATAGCGCTTTTTTTTCAATTTCACTTCACACTTCACAATTACAGTATAGTGTGTGCTACGCAGCACATGGGACTTTTTACAGAAACAGTCCCTGCCCCGATGAGTTTATAATCTATGTTTTGGTGCCTTAAGCACAGGGAGATAAAGTGGCATGTCACAAGGAGCTAATACTGGATATGGAAGCAGGTTCCCCTGATTCCAACTCAGGGTCCAGAGTCAGTCCTGAGCCACTCCTTCTCCCCTTGTACATTGTATTCCATTACTAACAAGCATGTAGAAACATGGAAATATTGCACTCATAATGTATTATTTATACTTTTGTTTTTTCTAGAGGGGGTCTAAACAAATTAGCACCTAAACTTCCATGCAATGCCACACAGTGCCACATGGTATACCATCTAGTTTGAAATTAGAATCTGGTACTGCAGGCTGGCCCAAGCAAGCTACCAATTTTGTATATTCATGGTTGGCATTGGTACACAGTGCTTGGGTTGCAAGTTCTAAACTAGTTATTGTTCTATCTCCCAGTAACACATGTGTGGGAGGAAGTGCCCAAACAATGACATGCTCGTTTTTTTCTCACAATAATTATTATGTGTAAACACTCAGGGGGCTATGCACTAAGCTCCGAGCTTTCGCGCCGGGCTGAAAAAAATTAGCACGTCCGATAAAAAATGAAGCCGGCGGCGCGATTCACTAAGGCCCGCAGCCCATTTTTTATCGGACGTGCCCAAAACTGGCTTATCATCCGTGCAATGTATTTCCCCCCTGCTATCGAACTTAAAGTTCCCGTACGCTAGCTGATAGAAAAAAAAGCCGCTTGTAACATTTGCATGGAGATTTGCCATCTCCATGCAAGGCTATTACAGGTGATCGTACAATAAATAAATACATTTTAATTATAGTGTACATGAGCAAGGGGTCTCCGGAGCTGACCCGCGTTGGTTTCAGGTCCAAGGACCCCCTACTTCAGGAGATATAGGCCCCATTATGGGGTGCCGGTATCCCCTGCAGAATTTCAATGTCCCGGTCACGTGACGCGGGAGCTTTAAAGTGCAGGGGATACCAGCACCCCATAACGGGGCCTATATCTCCTGAAGTAGGGGGTCCTTGGACCTGAAGCCAATGGAGTTCAGCTCAGGAGACCCCCTGCACATCTACACTAGTATTAAAAAACTGATAACAATACATAATAATTCATTACCATAGCGGCTATCCGCTATGGTAATGAAGCTGCATTAATGTACATTTTAATAATAGTGTGTGGGAGCAGGGGGTCCCCTGCTACCACACAATATTAATAAAAATACATTAAAGCAGCTTTATTACCTTAGCGGCTATCCGCTAAGGCAATGAAGGGATTAAGGCATAATAGCATGTTTATTGGGGACAATTGCCCCAATAAACATAGCAATATACCACACACATCTCCCCCGCCCCCTAACACATACACTACATTAATGTGCAAAATTACTATTATCAACATAGGGATAATAATGCATTTGCCCATTAAATATACATTAATACAATAAATACATTAAATACATGTTGTACACACCCTTGTCCTGCACCCACGATGAAGGCCAGCTGCATCTTCCTCCCCACCAATACAGTGGGGTGCTGAAAAATATACAAAATAAGAACAAGTGCCAAACTAATGTCCCCTAACCCCTTAATGACCTTAGCAGTTATTAACCGCTACAGTCATTAAGGGGTTAAGCCACCCTGACCCGATACCCACTTATTTGTACAGTGGCTTCATCATGTATATATATATATATATATATATATATGCAAATATAACTGTATGCTCATCTGCATGTCTTAGGCAGGTCTGCAACCTCGCCTTTCCCCATTATCACCCAGCATACAGCACTTCCACTGCAGCAAGGGATTCTGGGAAATGACATGCAAATGAGCACACTGTCACTTTTTGCCTCAATAACCATTTTTAACATGGTTCCCTATAGGCCTATATATATTGTGACAAATGGCTTACTCTGGGGCTCCGCCGCCGTCTGTCCGGGACTGTTAGAACACGGTCTTTTAGAGTAGGTTAAATGATGAGACGTCACGTACTGTTCCTTTAAACAGGCTATGCCTGGTTTATTTAGTCGCAGGCACTGAGACTGCCACAGTGCAAACAGTATAAAAAAGCCAAACAAAAAGCTGCTCATCTGAGCGATAACTTAAACTTACAGTAGATATTCCCTGACTCAGGGTTGGAAGTGGCTTGTCCACTTCCACCAACAAAATAAGTATCTTTGCAGTCTTAGATAAATGAACAGAATGATTGAACCTGTTTGGGGAAGAGGCTTCTTCCCCTCTGTACTTCAGCAGCCTCCAGCCTCCAGGCTCTTGGGGGGAGAGGGGAGAGCAAACAGGAAACAGGTCTTATATACCTGATCTCTAATCAGCATGATAGGTGACAGAAAACAGGCAGCAGACAAACTGTGGAATGGAGTGCATGTACCACAAGGCTGCCCTGTTCAGCCTAGACAGGACAGAAACTGCTCAGTATCCTGGGAGCCCTGTATATGGAATTTATTACCATCCCCTGGTTTCTGTCACATATCCTCCCCCCCAGCTAAGACCTCGAGGGATGAGCGACCATGGATATTAGGGAGTGCATTCTTGACAACCCGTCGGTATTGCCATGTTTGTGCCCTGACCTGTGTTCCACAGAAAATTTAAAGGGTTGTAAGCTTAGGAACCACCTGGTCACTCTAGCATTCTTCTCCCTGTTCTGACACATCCAGGTAAGGGGTGCATGATCTGTGACCAACCGGAATTTTCTCCTCAACAAATAATATTTGAGCGTCTCTACAGTCCACTTTATTGCGGGACACTCTTTCTCGACTATGGAGTAATTTTTCTCCTGGGGATTTAGTTTCCTACTTAAATAAAGGATGGGGTGCTCCTCCCCTTGAGACTCCTGGGAGAGTACCGCCCCCAGCCCTACCTCAGATGCGTCGGTTTGGACTACGAACTCTTTGGAGAAGTCAGGTGTGACCAACACTGGTTGGGCACAGAGATCTTCTTTCAGGCTTCTAAAGGCCTGTTCGGTTTCGGGAGACCACTTTACCATTAGCGGTCCTCTTGCTTTTGTGAGGTCGGTTAGTGGGGTTGCCTTAGTTGCAAAATTGGGAATAAACCTTCTATAGTAGCCAATTAACCCCAAAAAGGTCCTTACTTGTTTTTTTATAACTGGCCTTGGCCAATTTTGTATCGCCTCTACTTTGAGTGTTTGTGGTTTGAGTAAGCCTCTACCAATAGAATACCCCAGATACTTGGCCTCCTCCAGACCAATAGTGCATTTAGCGGGGTTAGCAGTTAGTCCGGCAGACCGAACTGCGTTGAGCACAGCTTGGACCTATGGAAGGTGGGACTGACAATCTTCACTATGGATTACCACATCATCTAGGTAGGCAGCAGCATACCGAGCATGTGGTTTTAAAATTTTATCCATCATTCTTTGGAATGTGGCAGGAGCTCCATGTAAGCCAAAAGGCAGCACCTTATACTGAAAGAGGCCGCCTGGGGTTGAG